>NW_016170967.1:0-15071 GCF_001687245.7 Rhagoletis zephyria
TTCCCCCCCCCCCCCCCAAATTGAGCCCCCAGCGCAATCGCCCTGATTAAAGCATGAACTTTCATTTCATAAATATGTATGTCTGTTAAAAAGAGTTATCAAACTCCGATTCTTCGCGAGTAATTAAGTTTAGCGGCACAAAAAAATGTGAACAAAATATTTCACAAGTCACTTTTGTTTGCATACCTAATTGATGAGCATTTATATTCAAGATACGACAAGTAGCTCTTTTGCCCTCAAAAATTCTATACGAAAGTAGTATGTATGTATGTGCATTAGACTGCATCAGTCCCCATGGAAAAAAATCTCTACTGTGTTTCCATTGGAATTATAAGATCTATTATATTTCAAGGAGTCCACCAAAATATTTCGGAAAAATTTTAAGATTTACGTGAGCTGGACCGATTTTAAAATACCTCCAAAAATGGAGTCTTTTTATGAATAAAAATAGTTTCTTAAAGGAATTTTTTGAAAAAAATCCCCTCCGATGAAAAAAGAGTTTAGGCTTAAAAATTTGCATTGAAAATAATTGTCAACGGAATGGTAATAATGTAATTTTCGATGCTTTTTTTAACTCTTTTCACAAATTGGTATAAAATATATGGAAATATTCAAGTTTTTCTTTTAACAATCTTTGAAAAACTTGAATAACTGGACCAAAGCTATTCCGATTTAGACTTATGAGGTATTATTTTGCAAAGGTATTTTCTCACCCTTTTTATTTCTTTGCAAAGAGAAATGCTGGATGAACTAGCATCATTCCAAGTTGAGTTAAGATGTGATGGTATATGAAAAAAAATTTGGGATGTGAATGATTTTTTTGTGCAAAGAAAATACCTTTCCACTGGTTTCGCATGCCCTGCTCGACTTTTTCATCCATGTATACGTTAGTTGTGAAAGAAATGTTGCTCATACGCCGCGTAATCTGCTCTTTATTAGGAACTGATTGTATGCAATTAGGTTGTAGCATTGCTTACTCTTTAATATGAAACAACTTTGAATCTAGGAACGTCCTTTTGATGCTAGGCTACCTAATCCACTTACATTTACTAAAATGTGAAATAAAGAGCCAATAAATTTAAAATCTCATTTAGTTACAAAATAGAAATCGGAAGCAATTTGAAGTCAAGCGGAGCAGAGGAGTAGATTCCAAAATTTCTAAAAAAAACGGAGTAAAACGATTCTGTTCAGAGCAAATTTTTGGGTATGCACTTTTATAGCCTCTTAAATTTTAGTACAATAAAGTGTCAGTTTTAAGCGGCTAAAAATTAGGCATTTCATTATATTTTTGGTCTTTAAAAAACAATATCTACCGATATCATGAATAACTTATATTGTTGTGTATGTAATGATTTGTGTCTCAGGAGCTTCTAATGGTTAGTTCTAATGTAATTTGAATTATCGAAACTCATGTCTCGTTCGATTTATTACTCGTAAATATTGGATTTCAAATGAACTTCGCAGTCTGCAACTCCAATTAATAATATCAATTATATTGAAAGGATAACTTTATTTAATTACTTAACATCACAAATCAACCAATGAAATTACGGATATACGCATATACATATGCACATAGTTATATGTATATAAATATACCTAAATGCAAACGTATCGCAATATGTACTATATGTCTGTGTGTATCCCATAAAAGGTATGTACTTTTGCTAATTGAAACTTTAAGGATATCAATCAAGCATTGTCACTTGTTACTTTGAACGCGTGCAAATAATGCATATGCATATCTACATTATACATATCATACATACATACATACATATGTTTGTACATTCCCTGTAGGGAAACCCCGCACTGGTGAACCAAATTTATAGTTCCGCACTTTAGTGTAGCTTTATCGCCAAAAACGAACCAGTTCAAAAGCAGCGAGATGTGGTACTTTTAAAAAACAATTTTATTTTTAGAAATCCATATCTAAAATGACGAATTTAGAACTGGTTCGAAACTATAGGAAAGGGAATGCGGAACGAACTAGACCTCATATGGCGAATTTTGAACTAGTTCGGAACTACAGAAAAAGGGATGCAGCGGAGGGCTTGTTTACTTTAAACAGATTTTTGCTTGGCGGGTTTTTCGTTCAATTACGCTTTCAGTCTGCACTTCGCAGATGCTTTTTCATAGTTTGGTAATACACAATTAAAATTTGTGTTAACATTTTAACATTTTGGGACTATCTGGAATCTAACCAATGACAGCAAGCACCTCTGCAAATTCAGCTACAGTCAAAGGTATGTAAACGTGTTTTCAAATGCTTTTTGATTTGATTTACATTAACAAATTTGATTTTAGATTGAAAACATATTCCTTTGCCAATAATTAAAAATCGCTACCATGGTTATACTAAAAAGACTGTTTGAAAAGATCTTGTTACTTTTTTCGTCTGTCGATTTTGTAACTGGTTCGGCACAATAGAAAACGGGCTTCAAAGCGAACTAGATCCCATCTGTCGAATTTAGTACTGCTTCTGAACTATAGAAAAGATAATGCAGCGGGGAACAATTTCCAATTCCTATGGTATCACCGCCAGTTGCTTGCATGTAAAAGAGATTTATTGCGAACTAGTAGTGGGTCTAAATGTACTAGAAGCTCACCAGTTCAGAACTAGAGATTTTTCCCACAGGGTTTATTAGAAAGCGAGGGGTACGAGCATAAACAGCATTTATCGTCAACAAATTCATCTTTAACTAGTACGTGTTTGTTTGAATACTCAGGTATTTATTTGGTTAATCTGAAAGGTCAATATCCACAGGAGTGGAACTCAATTAGTGCCGCAGTCACTCATTAAATTCCCAGTGACATTGTAAGCATAACATAACACACTAGCCTTTATTACAAGAATTCCATTTTTTTACTTTTGGTTGTTGTTGTTTCCGACAGGGTGGGTGTATGATGTATTATGGAACGAATTTCCGTCATCCCTTGTCAAATTTGGTTTGGAGACAAACCGGTTTCGGCGTTGTGCCATCTTCAGTGTCGAGAACGAAAAATGACACTGAAGATGGCACAACGCCGAAACCGGTTTGTCTCCAAACCAAATTTGACAAGGGATGACGGAAATTCGTTCCATAATACAATTCCATTGTTATTTACTTTCTCCTATGTATGCCTTTTCATATCTGTAATTTTTTATGTTACTAAATACATTTTTATTGTATGTACATATAAATGGTCCCCTGCAGTAACGGCACTACTCAAAACTAAAAACAAAACACTGTTAAGGGCCTAATGTCTCTAATCCTTGTCAGATCCTTACTATGTACTTATTTTAATAATCCTTATTACTTACTTTGGTAGTTAACTGCAATTGACCTTTATTAAGTCCAAGAGTTAATTCCGAAAATGAATGCGGATCATGGGCATTTCGATGACAACACTGATCAAAACGCCCAGCTGTTGTCTATTGTGATTGAAAAATAAATTTGGCAAACAAGTAAGCAAACACTGCGATAGCCGAGTGTTGAGAGTTGCGCGCTACAATTGGGTAGGACACAGGTTTCATCAACGTTCAGACTAATTTCGAAAAATTAATTTTTTTATTATTATCTTAGTCATATACATATTTTATTTTCGCAGTTCGGAGTCGGCGTAAAACTATAGGTCCCTCTCCTTTGTGTGACAACATCAAGGCGCACTCCACAAATCGAAGGAGAAGCTCGGCCAAACACTAACATATGTGCACGAGCCAATCTATTATTATTATTATTATTCATTTTATTTTATTTAATTTAATTTAATTTAATTTAATTTAATTTAATTTTATTTTATTTTATTTTATTTTATTTTATTTTATTTTATTTTATTTTATTTTATTTTATTTTATTTTATTTTATTTTATTTTATTGTATTTTATTGTATTTTATCTCATTTTGTTTTATTTTAATTCAAATTATTATTTCAAGTTTATTTAATTTTTAAGGGTTAATTTTTATTAAAAAAAAAGTGCACAACTACAATTACATGAAACCGGCAGGCAATGGCAAAACTCCGAGGTTAAATCTGCCATGAAAAGCCACTACATGGATTACAAGAATCGGTATTGAATATCGTCGTGTAACTGTAACTGCATGCCTAGTAATACCAAAGATGTATATCAACTATTTTTTCACAATCACAATCAAAATCACAATATATTTAATATCTGAGAGGACTATAATTTCCAATTGCCTTTTAACATTATTTCAGGATCGTAACGAATATGATCATTATAAAAAAATCATGATTTAAGTTAATTATTTAACCGTTAAAATTGTATATATATATATTGCCTATCAAATTTAGTCGTTATTTTATGGTTTTTATTTTTTCGATCACGAATTATCTTTACTTTTGGATTTCCATTTTTTCTATATATTTTTGGTCCTTATTCGTGATTGATCGTTATTTATGGATTTTTTTTTCATAAATTGTTTATCGTTTTTTAGACTTTTATTTTTTCGAAACCTTTTTTTTATCATTATTTTTGCAGTTTTATTTTTTCGATAAATGTTTAACATTTATTTGTTCCGATCATATGTATATAACCCTTTCTTTTAGATTTAATTCTTTAGACCAAAGGTTGGAGCAAGATTTGGTTGCACGTTCGCACCGATGATAAATTTAATGAAAAGAAATTAAAAAACTTTGTATTAGTATAACTAATAAGAACAACGCTGTTTATTCACTTAAAAATTTGCTGTGTACATATATATATATATATTTATTTTTTTTCTCTTACAGGTAAACTTGATTATAAATGCTGAGCTTGGTGGCTGGATGTCTTCTTTCTTGGATAGTCGCTAAACGAGTAAGTAAACCATTTTTGGTTTTATTTATGGTTGCCTGTGGAACTGTTTACTTAACGAAAGTTATAATTGCATATGTTCTTAACACAGTAGCTAACAGCTCGACGGCAACCACAATAACGCAAGTATGTTAACTATTAGGGTGGGTCGAAAAGATCAAGCAAATTTAGGCCGGTGGCCTAAACACGGTCATAAAAACGCAGTCTCCATTAAAATGGTTAGTACCAGGTTGACTACATACACTTTTTAAAGTTTTCAAAGTTTTGGTATAAATTTAAGAAAATTTGGCTTTTGATATCTTATAAAGTAAATTAATTTCTTACTTTAAAAATTATCTGGCAACCTAATAGAAATACGTAGGGATAAATAATACATATCTTGATCGTATATGTGCTGTGTATACATACAAACAAAATTCTTCTTGAAATCAAATTGAATATAGGAGTAGCATTGTTTACGAGCCTTCTTTTAGCATCCATGAAAAATAATATTGTACCTTTATTTTCTAAACAAAAAATTAAATATATATATATCCGATTCAAAATAGGTGGCAACCTTATTAAAAAATATTTCTAAATTGGGGACTTTTAAAATACCTTCAATTTGATATCCATATTATGATGTTTTATTTAATTTGCAACTAATTTCGAATAGGTGACAACCTTATACGAGTATTCTCGGAGATGATACCTAATTAGATAACCTCGGAATTCAAAACATTGTTGGTATACAAAATTTCATCAAAATCGTTAGAGCCGTTAGAAACCTTTAGATATAAATATATGGGGGGTTCCATGCCAAAACGGACGGGGTTCACACTTCATGTGTTTGATTTGTTTCAAATTTTTAAGGTTGATGCATAAACATAAATAATAAATAAACATAAATATTATACTAAAATTTAATGGGCTACAAGACTGCATACTCAAAAAAATATGAAAAATTTGTAAATTTGTAATGTACCCCCGCCATACACGCCTCATATATATACAACAATTGCTCGTTTGATGTATAATAAGATATGTAAATGATCGAAAACATTAATAATCCAAGGTAAGGATTAAATTTGGCCGAAATAAATAAAAATCCAAATTTAACAATTGAAATAATAAAATAATGGTCCAAAAGTAATAATCTTGATACATATTAAATATTTTATTTAATTTCATTAAAGATCATTTTTTTAATAGGGCAATTCATCTAAACGCATTTTTTTCGGTCCCTGTTATTTTAAAAATTTGATTTGATTTCATTAAAGATATGTATATATTTTTTTTTTTTATTAGGGCAATTCATCTAAACGCTTAAATACTTCGTAGCCATATAAACATCGTAAACTTACTTAATTTTGCATGGGAAACCGGTTCATTCACCAGGTTTACATGGTTACGAAACATTTACGCGTTTTGATGAATATTACCTTGAATATTTTATTTTAAAATTTTTTATTTTCGTAAATAGGAAATGTGTGGTTGCCCACTTTTCGTACAGTTTTCTACAGTCATAATTAGTATTTTCCTTTCATTGTTGTTTTTCTTTTTATTTTACAATTAATGATCTAACGCTTTACGAGTACAGCCATGCTACTTATATCACTTATTTAATCCCAGATACTTAAGTAACTATTTTATAAAATCCATACGATTGAAATACTCACTCAAGTTTAATCTTTGAAGTGAATAAATGCCGGCAGTTTTTCTTAGCTCTAAAACCAAATATAAATTTTTGTTTCTTTTTCTAGATTTTTAGATATATAAATTTTTGAGTTACACTTCTACAGGGCAGTTCTATCTTTAGTCAGTAAAACTTGGTTAAATTTCCATTCTGTTTCTTGCACTTTAAAAGTTCTGATTGAAAAAATTTGATTTGCTATTTAAAAAATTAACACAAACTTTTGTTAAACTTTTACACAATTATCTCCCGTATGCATAATAATTATCGTTATGCAAACTTCAAATTTAATTTCACGTTCAATTAGTGCATTGTATTTTTCACTCATAAAATAACTTTCAGTTTTAATACTTTAACTTATTCCATTCACTTTTTAAATGTTTTTTTATTATATTAGCTTCAGCAGAGTCATTATCGTGTGCAATCATTTAGAGTGAATCACTTAGAGAGCAAAAAAAATGTACAGAATTTTATTTTTTTTTCAACTAATTCACCAAACCGCCAAATGGCACAGTTTCACAGTTCAGTTCAAACAAAAAAAAAAAGAATACAAACACTCATAAATATGCAAAATTTTGCTTTGATTTCAAATTCGTTTAAATATGTGGGTTTTCAGTGAATTAAACATATGTAAATTAGACAACAATAACAAATTATATGCAAATTTTGCGTATCGAACTGATCAAACAGCACAAAAAAAACGCTATCTATTTACTAGCATACACGAAACACAGGCAAGCACGCACACTGCGCTTTTGGCAATGGCAAGCGCGCACAAATTAATTTGTCCAGCAACGTCGTTGCTCCGAAACGAACTAACCAACATGTCAAATATGTATGTACATAAGTACACTATCGCTGGCGAGTAGGTTCCATGGCGAGTAGTTTATTTAGTTTAGGGTAAACTGAAGATTTTTGTGCTTTTGTTGCTGATTATTAGCAACTTAACCCTCAAACCTTGGCAAGAATGTTTGTATACATATGTATGTATGTATGTGTTTTAGCGATAGTAGCGTCCGCCCAGAAGTTAGGGTTAGGCAACCTAATCGGCTGTCTATATAAATATATCCATGTACTTATGTACATATACACATATGTATACAAATGTACAATTGTATATACATAGATACATAAATACATGTATGTAGTAAGTATGTATGTAGTAAGTATGTATGGGAGTGCATGCGTGAGTGTTAGTTCCTAGAGGACGCACCTAACCGGCATAGATAAAAACATACATACATAGATACATTCATATATGGTATATGATATATATGGTATGGTAGATATGTACATATATGGTATTAAATATTGGTGCGGCAGGGCGTATACGCATTGATAAGAGCAGACGTTTGCTTTTTGTTTACATTTATTTCTTGTATGTACATATGTATGTACTTTTGTACGCCAACACCTGTCTGTGCCGCTGCACAGTTTGTCGGTGCGTTTTAGATGGTACCCATTAGGTATGTTAATCCCGGAATGCCGGCTTTTCTCGCTGACGTCAGGATTTTTTAAAAGGACTTTGGAAATTTAATAGAATGAGTAATTCAAAAAAATGGTTTAAAAAACTTAGTGCAATGTACGGGTACTTAGGAAAACAGTATGGGTGTCAAATTAAAGAGAAAATTCTGTAGAGAAAGAACAGATTAAAAATTTTGGTGCATATGGTATTGAAAATGTCCTTAAAAATTTTATCCTTGAATATCCTTTAAATTTGGCAAAATTTTGGTTTTGAAAAAATTGTAAGTTAAGGACTAATATAAACTCCACAACGTTCTCGAATATAGTCCTTCTAACTTTATTAGCTTAAAAAAATTTATTAAAAGGGCATTTCAATACATACCTGTTCGTCCTTGGTGAAACCAAAAAATTTTAATTTTTTTAAATCCTACAGAATTTTCTCTTTCATTTGGTACCCATTTTAGAACTGTAACATAATTTTTTAGAATTTATCATATCTTTGAAATTATAAAGTTCTAATAAAAAAATTCTAAAACTAAAAACGGAGTTTTACTATATTTGGCCCATAGTGTCGTGAGTGTATATGGAATGCTTGGTGTGTTTTGATTTTTTGTTTGTTTCGAACTGTTTCAATCTTTTTACTCAGAAATTTTAGATACGCAATTTTATAAGTATAGCCCATTAAATTACAGGAGGATAAAGTGCAAGTTGCAAGTGACTAAAAGTAACGTTGATTTTTTATAAGTTTTTTGCTGACAGTGTCACACATTTTCTGCCAACAAAGTATGTTCGACAATTTTTTATATGGAAGAAAATGATCAGCATCGTTTAAAAAATTCCCAAAAATCGACATTTTACACTACTTTAATTTAATGGGCTATAAAACTGCGTTCCTCAAATTTTTCTAAAAATGTCAAGTAAAAAGTTTGAAAATTATGGCAATTTTTTTTTGTGTTATTATAATTTTTGAACAAATTTTGAAATGCGCATTTAATTATATATAAAATGAGGTAGACTTTTATAAAAAAATTTAAATATTAAATAAAGAAAAGAAATATAAACTAAACTGATGGAAATAAGGCGTTTATTTTATTTCTGCCACTAGTATTATGAACTTCTTTCAGGCACACAATACATATTGCACACCGTCTTCAAAAGAGTCACAACTCAAAATTTGACATTTTTGAGATTATGCGCTAAAAATGTACGCAGAGCTTTTATTTACCTTTCAGCAAAATCTGGAGGAAATTTTTGTTATAATTTGTTTAAAAAAACCTAAGGTAAAGTCGCTCTTGCCTATATGACTACCATGTGCTAAGAACAAGTTTTTCGCTTTTTATGACAAACGTATTATTTTGAAATGTGACTCTTTTAAAAACGGGTTTTTTTTTGCATCGAGCTTTTTTCGACATGCCTTAAGTTACTTTATCAGATATGTAAACGCTAAAGTATTGTTAAATGCGTATAAATTTAATTACTGTCTATTGTTATGTTACTAAGGAAATATTTTTCAACTTAAGTAATAAAGTAGAGNTCTGCGTTGGAAAGACCAGGTGGAGAAGGACTTGGCTTCACTTGGCATTTTCAATTGGCGTCAGTTAGCACAGAAGAGAAATGACTGGCGTGCTGTTTTGGACTCGGCCAAAATCGCTTAGGCGGTTACAGCGCCAAATAAGAAGAAGAAGAATAAAGTAGATTTCAAACCATATTGATGCAATATTTTCATGTTAAGTTGTTGGAAAATAATGAATATCTAAATCCCGGGACTAATCCCGGGATTGTATGAACGAAGTCCCGAAAGTCCCGGGATCGCAAACATCGAAAAAAATTAACATCTATGCATAATGTGAAATAATGGATAACATACATTCATACATACATATTCCATGTCAAATGGTGTTGAGCAAAAGTTATTGCAAGTCGTTTTAATTTTTTTGAAATTGATATTGAAGATGGGCTCGATACTTGGCGTGGCGGACGCTTTAATCTAAAAAAAAAGCGAAGGTCAAGATTAATTTCCGTAATGTGGCACAGGCGCATTCTGTTTTTTATTGTATTAGGTGTCGAACATTTGCTGTGTTTCCGTGAGCAATGATCGGGATCCGGGAATGCAACAACAACAATATGATCCTGATACAGATCTGGTTCGATTTATGATCCGCTCTTTTTGGTTTATGTCACTGATAATATGACAGCACGGTTTGGTAGCACTGACAAATGAATGTATACACAAAAATATGTACATATATTTTGCCATTGCTTCTTTTAACTTGCTTCAAATAAATTTCCTTTACGCTAAATATTTGTTTAAGTAAATATTATTTTGTTTAAATGTACTTTTCCCCATTTAGTGAGTTCAATTTTATAGTTTCGTCTTCCTCCTGCTAGTAGTATACCAACTCCAATAAGAATGATCCAGAACGTTTTCGTGAGAAATATCAATTTGGAGATGGTCATATTTAAATATACATAAATAATGAAATAGGTTTCGAAGAAAATGATAAAATTCTCACTCTACTCTTGTGGAAGTTTGAAGATAAGTGCAGGAATAGATTCCTCATACCAAAGAACACCTTGTACTGTGTTTTTATATATAATTTAAGGACTTCTTTACGACACTACAGCAAAATGCTAAGAAACCTATTTTCGCAATTCGGAAAAATCCAAATAGACTTCAGACCCATGGTTTCTTCGGCAAATTTGCTTTTAATTTTCGTACATCGTTGTTTCTCTAAATGTTAAAAAATCTTCTCGTATGGCTGGTCGGCGGGAAGCGTCCCAGTCAAGATATCAGAGAATTACACTGACCTATACATACCTTGTAGGAAATGCAAACAAAACTGCTTTTCGATAAGAGTTGCTTTTTATGTACATATGCTTACTTATTAAGCGTAGCCACGAAGTCAACTCCTAATTTGTTAGGTCGCCAGATATATGACACTATCTACTTACGATGTGAGCATATGTACATATTTTTTTATCTGCCTATTTTTGTTTAACTTAATCAGGCGCAATATGTTAACGTAACAGGTCGCGGTGTTTAACATACTTTTTGATACAGTGGTTACATTTTCCACCAAGAAGGAAGTAAGATCACACCATTAAAGGATGTTATACAATTCTCAAGAAACAGGAAAAATTCATATACATTCATACATAAATTGACGTTAAAGAAATGTAAAAGAAATTTTATTTTAGCAAAATTTATTAAATCAGTTTACAGCTCTCAGCAAAAAAATGCTCGTATATTTATTTCTTCAAGCTATCAGCTCTCAAGAAAAACGAAAAATTCATATAAAATAATGCACAAGAAATGTAAAAGAAATTTTATTCTAGCAAAATTTATTAAATCAGTTTACAACAAAAGCAAAGTGTTTTTTCAAATATGAAAAATATTTCTTGTGATTTTTCTTGAGAGCTGGGTTCTAAGCAGCAGCATTTACAGTAATCGCAAAGGACTTTTTCAAGTAACAGAGATAATGCAAACAATTTCTTCAGGTTCTTCTTAACAGCTGGTCTGATAACCAGATATTGAACAACCGGCCCTTAAAGTCTAATAGATTCGCTTATATTACGCAGCATAATTTCACATTTTCAAAGTAAAGAAAATGACTAGTTTTTTTTAATACGATGCGGTGTATTTGAACGATTTCAGCGTTGTGCCATCTCAGTATTATTTTTCGTTTTCGTGCTATGACTGTAGTTTAAATATTATGGACTATGTACATATGTACATATTTATATACTTTTGGACTTATGACCCACATATGTATTTACGTATACATATGTACATATATACATACAGTAAAACTCGCTTAAGTATCTCACGAAAAATGTCAGCTTTTTGAGGTACTTAGGCGGGTTGGGTACGTAAAAGAACCCGCCTAAGTATCTCGATGCGGGTACTTAAGCGAACATAATTTGTGATGTAGTTACATCTTCTTATTAACTTACATAAATAAGTCCTTGAATAAAACATGAACATTTAATGCAGTATATGTAATTTAAAACCAAGATTGTAGCATTATTTAAACAAGTAAACACATAAAGGAAAGCTTTATTAAACAAAAAAAAAACAGATAAAGCAATGTTATGTTATTTTCACAAAAATTAAATTAAAAAGTCATTGATTATATATATTTATACATATACACAAAGAGGGCATATCATTTTGGACCACATTCAAAATGGTATTGTTTGCGATTTATGTTAATTTTTTAATTTTTCATATTTTTCAATTAAAAAAATTCATTCCCTAACAAATACGTATAGCTTGAAATTTTTCAAAACACTGAAAAAAAAATCATAAAAATTTCAAACTTGTTTTTCAGAAGTGTTAAAATTTTGTATGAGTATACAGTTTTATAGCCCATTCAATTTTAGTGTAATAATGCGCAAGTTTCAAGATGCTAAAAATTACCGTAGAATTTTTAGAATTTTTTTGCCGAAGATGTGTAGCGCTGCCACGGAATTTCAAAATATGTAAATGTTTGAATAAATAAAAAAAAGCAAATAAAAGGGGGAAAATTATAAATAAAATGGTAAATGAGGTACGAAAAATGTAGGTACTTAGGCGGGTTGGGTACATAAGCGGGGATGTACTTAAAAAAGATACTTAAGCGGGTTTCACTGTACATACCTATGTAAGTACATGTAGTATGTTGAAATAAACAACTTAAATGTTTAACAACGAGATAAAATACTGATAAGATAATAAACATGAAAAGTCATTGCATTTAGGGCAGGTTTATTTAAATTGTATGCAAAGTTATGTACATACATACATATGCACATTTTTATATTCCTACATTTGATCTACATATCACAAATGTCATGGTTGTAATTCATAAGCTTATAAAAAATGTTTAAACACTTTTTCATCACATTAGATAGCCGATGCGCTCTGCTTGAGTCATCAAAAATCTGTTGATTTTTAGTTTTTTTTTTACTTGAATACTTGCTCCACTCTGATCATTGTAAATGTAAAGAGGTTGTTCACACTTGCCTGGTTATCAGGTGGTCTGGCTATGTGATATTCAGTTTACAACAATAAAATACACTACAGAATAATAAGTTTTAACCAGATAACTTGATAACCAGCTCAAACACTGTAGTGGTTATCGGGTTATCTGGTTTAGTTCACAGCTGCACGGTGTGAATACCTACAGTAAATATCAACAATTGACCGGTAGTACATTGAAAATCCCTTTATTTGAACTTTGTGCACTTAAAGGCGAATTTGAGTCAAAACATTAAATTTCAAGACTTTTTTTTGTTTTAAATTATATACAATTTTTTTTTTTCAATTTTATTAATAATTAAAAAATATTTAAAGTGGGACAGGTCTTTGTGACTGGTGTAAAGTTATGATTTATGAGGAAAAAGTTTCTATAGATAAAATTTACAGTTTCTTTTAAATATTTTTTAATGAAATAAAAACATTTAGCTTTAGGTTAATACTTAAATAGCGATAAATAATGGAATTTTAAAATTTATGTCGTTTTCCTCTTTTACATGGAATGACCCTACTTTGTACATTAGGATGCTCCACCAAAAGAAGCTGCAATTTTTCCAACGAAATTATACAATTAGTTATATTTTAAAACTTCTGCCAAAATATTACGCAAAAAATATTAAGGCTTACGTGAGCTAGACCGATTTAAATATACCTACAAAAATCGCATTATTTTGTTTCCGATGTTAAAATGTTTAAACATTTTTGTGCGGACCTTTTAAACTTAAATTCCTGTAATAGCTTAGGTACTTGTTTTTGGAAAAAAATTTAATTTTAAAAACTACTTTTATTTACACAAAACTCGATTTTTTAAGCTATTTTCAAAGGGGCCCAACTCATGTCAATATTTTTCGAAATATTTTGATATTCGGAAGTCACAAAATATAATAAGTTTTATAATTCCGATGGAAAACCCGTACCTATTTTTTTTTTTGTATTGTGAGTGATGTATCCTAATGCACATATGGGCATTTCCATACTCACGCTCTAACGGTCGTACGTTTCAATGAGATACAAACAAGGAACAACATTTTTTTTTTTACTTCTTTGGACCCTTGTGTAGCACATAATTAGCTCTATATTTAACCAAAAAACGAAAGCAATCGAACCACATGGTTCTTAAATATACACAATTAAAGAGAGTGACGTTACGTGCCCAAAATGGAAGTTGATTTTTTCTTTTCTTATAAAATCGCAAAACTCTACGAAACTTGTTTTAATAATTTTATGTAATTTACAGCCAATTTCACCAAAGCACTTTAAGTGAAAAACGATTTTATTTTTTTTAATCTTATATGGAAATTGACCGAAAATAAAAAATCATTTTCAACTTTAATTGCAGTAAATATATATTGTAAAAAGAAGACTAATTGGCCCATAAATATGTTAGATATGACTTTTAATTTTTTTTTTCGCGGCAGACCTTCCAATGGTAGCGTCCATATTTACATATGTATGTAGTAAGAAAAAAAAAATTTACTTCATAAATTGCAGCANTTTTTTTCGCGGCAGACCTTCCAATGGTAGCGTCCATATTTACATATGTACATATGTAGTAAGAAAAAAAAAAATTGCTTCATAAATTGCAGCTTGCCACGTTCACTGTTAACCTATTTTTGTGCTGCTATTTAAAAAATATCAAAGATAATTGCAATCAGGTTCAAATATCCGTCTACTCTGCTAAATACGAGCGCTTATTGTTTACATAGTAAAATGTCAATTTCATATGGCCCTACCGCAGCGCGTTTGAGTTATTCACTGGCGTCTTTGTTTACCAACGTGCAGTGACGGTTTTTTATGCGCTACATGCTTTGCTGAAGTCATTATAAACGTCATTGACGTCGAGGGATCGTTTATCAACAAACGTGATATTCTGCGCTAACAGTGATACAGTTGATCGCGCGAAATAGAGTTAAAAATAGCAGAAGGCTAAAAGAAATGAAATCGACAAACCACTATGCAAAGTACTATTGGGGTATTCATAGGGGTGTCGTAAACTTTGTGACGACTAAAACATATTTAGGCCGTCCGCAAGCCCCCATAATACATAGTAATATGTAATACAAGCTTTCTCACTGTTAAAAAATATATTTGTTGTGGTTTCGAGTCCCCTAAACATATCA
>NW_016170968.1:0-15071 GCF_001687245.7 Rhagoletis zephyria
GATTGTGTATATTTACATACATATGTACACATTTATAAAGCTGATTTGAACTCCGATGGGGGTGAGGAATTGCTTTAACTTTTTTTTATTTATTCCGTTGGAAAAGAGAATGAAGTGAAATTTATTTTTAATATCGAGGTAAGGTTGAGTAAATCGCCAAAAATGTCTCACATGTACAGTGGCGGACACTTGAATAGCACCACTTTTGGTCCTCAGTATGGACAGTATTCTGTAATAAAAGCCACGTAAATTCGATGTTTAAATTTTCTACAAAATTTATAATAGTTCCACAAATTTTCACATCAATCAACGAAATTCGTAAGAACCTTTCACCTTATTACACTCAAATTTAATAAGCGATATAACCGCTTGTTGAAAACCATTATAGTTTTTTAAAGGTTGCAATTCTGATGAAAATTTGTTGAATTTAATATTGTCAAATGTGTATAAATATTGAAAAGAATGTGCTATATATTTGTTTTTAATATTTAATGGATATTAAATAAACAAAAAATAAACTGTCAATACTGAGGATAAAAAGTGGGCGCTATTCATGTGGCCAGCAGTGTACATACGATATTTTTTAACCAGTTTGCTCATGGTTTTTTTTCTGTTTGTTTGAGAGATGGTTTTAAACTACGAGAAATTGCGTGTTCCGTTTTTTAACGGCTACCCTTCGCATACACACTTCGCACAGGTTGGTGAGGGCAGTGCAAACTGCATTCGACGAAATGGCGATGAAATGAATTTTTGCATGCTCAGACCAACGGTACACAATTTGTGGCATGCACGTGCGGTGGCTTGGCGGCTAGTATGCCACGTGTTCACTCACACACACACACACTTGCACGCACTAGAAATATTGCAAAATGGACGTGGTGGCAGTCAGCGTATATGCCTTCCCCAACCGTGGCTGATTTATACGTTGCATGCCACAAAAGTTCTTGTGGTCGACAAGTTGCCAATATTTGCCAGTCATGCCACACAGCGCGTAGACCGCAGTGCCACCCTGCCACTGCACAAAACTGTGCCATGAAGCTTCGTGTCAGCCACTTGGCCGCGAGCCTTAAAGGGTTATTGATATACTTCTCATGGCTTTTTAAAAAACGCTTTGGAGACATTTTCGGTAAGTTATTAAATAAAGAAGGCTGACGCTTGACAGGGCCAACGAAATGTCGCAACATGCCTCGTGTGCCATACTAACGCAATTTCGTTCAAATGTTAAAGCTCCCGGCTAGATTTTCTTTCCCACCGCCAACTCTCTGCACCAGCCATTTAATCCCATTATCGCCATTGACGCTATTTGTGCCACTTGCAACAATTCATTTATGCGACGTTAAAGGCTCTATGTGTGCGTGTATGTTGCATATGCCATTTACACCGCTTTTGTGCCATAACTTGCTACTTTGCCGAATCGCACTTTCTCAAAAGCGACACGTACTCACACACATTCATCGTTGCCACATGCCGCAACGCACGCCAGTGCTGTCTTAAATGGCGCTCATTCATTTATGTACAAGTATACACATTTTTTGCTGCACATAATGCACTTGCCACATTGTTGCCCGCACACATTCGTCATTGTTGTTGCTATTGCCACCTACGCAATGTCGCTTGAACGCCGCCTTTGACGGGCTGTCGCGCGCATAGCTGCTTCACCTTGTAACACTTTTTTTGTGTTGCACGTATGTTTATTCGTACATACATACCTAGCTAGGTACATATAAACGGGTATATTTAAAGCGGCATGTGTATATGTATGTATTGAATGTCGGACCAGTGCGTGGCAAAGAAAGTAAAATGTGCCACTTCACTTGCGCCACGGCTGTTGCCCGAACTTGGTTCTTACGCGCTGCTTTGTTACAGCCGCCACACTCAACATAGTCACCACAACTTCTTCTTCTTCTTCTTCTTCTTCTTCTTCTTCTTCTTCTTCTTCTTCTTCTTCTACTTATAATTCCTTTCCTAGCAAGTTGCAGCACGAAGCAAGCGATGTGGCAAGGTTTCGCTCACTCGACAGTTTTCCTTTCAGCTTCCTGCATACATTTTCACAGTTGCATGTTGCAAGTTGCACGTTTGCTGCTGTCACACATTCACATTGCGGCCCGCTGAACTTGGCTCCAGTTTCCCATTACCGTTACGTGCCAGCTGTGTGAAATGCATTACTCAGTCAATGGCTCTTGCTGCATGTGCATAAATTTCTGATGTGTCCTATAGCAGCGCGCACACACACATACACACACAAGCAAACTCAAACCTCAAACTGCCACTCACCTACGCCACGCCACGCCACGCCACGCCACGTCAAACAGACATACAGCCTTCGCGCCATATCCCACTCTGGCAGCCCGAGGTGGCTAGATGGCAGTGGTGGTAGTAAAAAGCAATTTATGCAACACAGGAAGTACTTGGAGTGGTGTGGCAACAACTCGAGTTGCTGCAAAAATTTTCCGTTCTCGCAACTTCTCCAGCTATTTCACGTTTTCATCTTGCGGCTCAACCTGCTGCTTGAAAAATGCATTTCTATGCTGAAAAATTAAACAGCAGAAACAACAAAAAAAAATGCCAACATACACACACACACTTATTTACTCACAGACAGCCGTCAAGCCAAGCTGCGTAGAATACATAGAATAGAACGGAAGACAGCCGGGCAGACAGACATGGCAGCGAGTATGCTTTGGCATGCAGTCAGGCCATTGAGAGCGTCAGTTCCAGTGCCTGAGTTAACCAGCCGCCTGACAGCGCAGCAGTTGCATCATGAATAGATTTAACTTGTGACAAATTGCTTTGCCTCCTGCGTGCGCCAAGGCACAATGCTCTTCACTCTTTTCGCAGCTTTTTTTTACAATTTTCGCAATCGTCGTTGTTGTGTTGTTTTTTTTTTGTTGTTTTGCATTTTGCGTTTTGCATATGGCCCACTGGCCCTACTGACGCGGCGACTAGGCGACTAGGCGCTCTGTGTCTTTGGTGCAACAACGTCGAGACGCGAAACGTCGCGTCGCTTAGCTTTTCATTTTCATTTAATTGTTGTTCAAGAGGCCAACGGCAACGTCACTAAAAGCCAGCGACACTGGTGCCACCAGCACTGCTCTTCCATGTTGGCTTGCCGCCCTTTCCCCTCTGGCATAAAACTCAAGTAAGTGCATCTGGGAAATGGGGAAAATGGTTAAATGAGAAAAATGCTAAGCACAGCAGTGCTCTTTATTCAGCGTCCTGCCTGCCTGCATGTGTGCGTGTACATTAACTTCCGCACGTCTCTGTGAGGCTGCGTAAATTAAGTTCAGATTTAATTTAGTGCGTTTAAAGTGTGGAATATTTTTAGTTGAAATATGGAGGAGTTGCGATGCTTTTAATGAGCATTCAAGAAATCGCTCTATGAGTAAGCACATACATACATACGTATGCAATTACAACAAGAAGAAAGCGAATGGTGAGACCTGAAAACGTTTTGGGTGTATAAAAACAAAATTTAATTTCAGCCTTAGGTAATTTTGCCCTTTTGCGAAGTTTATTATAATTTATTTGCAGTTACGACTTTTGACTTACAATTTACAGAACAAGAATCAGTCCATCGCCTTCGTCTTGACCTGCGGGCTGTGGCTCTGACACTAAACTGAAACGTAAAATACGTGATATTATTAAGGTCGCACATTATATTATATATATGGAACTTAACTTTGTAGCAGGTGGTAACCCTGTTCAAAATATTTTCAGACTTATAACTTATTAAATCCTTTTTATCTAACACTGTAATTGTGACACAAATTTAATTTAGCTAATTCCTTTAATTTAAGTTGAATTTCATTTGTAAACAGGTGGCAACCCTCTTCAAAATATTTTCGAACCACAACTTTTTCCGCCTGACACCCATATCATAAAACAAATTTCACTTTTCTAACTACCTTAATGTAAGTTGAACTTAATTTTTTAAACAAGTGGCAACCCTTCCACGTATAACTTATAAATTCTCTTTGACGTCGGGATATGTTTTAAAAGGAATTTGAAATTCAAACATATTTTTATTTCAAAGACTTTTTTAAAAAATTCAGGATAGGATAACAATAAGTGTATCATACAAAAGAAAAGATTCTGTAGAATTATAAGAGAATAAATTTTTTGGTGCATAGTGACGAATGGGTATGGAAAATCTCCTGTAGAAAGGTATTCTGCACAAAAATACTGTTTATCGAGTTCACATTTCCGGTGTCAAAATTTCATACAATTTTCCAATGGTTCCCCAGGGGTCTGTGGAAGGTTTCGAGAGGTCAGGTGTGACTTTTTACAAAGTGTAAACTATGCTCTTTTTGGTAGGGCAAATAACTAAACATTTTCAATTTAACTATTTGTGCTTTTATATTTCTAAAGCAAAATGAAGTATGTAGTGGCAAATTGTGCGCAAACTTGTATTCTATCATTCTTGTTTAGAAGATGTCAACCCATACTTTCCATATACCAACCGAAAGGAAAAATATATGGTTTTTCACTAAAGCAAACAGAAACAAAATCATTCTAGCGGGTTTCGAGCATTTTGGAAATAAAATAAATTTAAAATTTTTCAATAATTTTTTGCCTTAAAATTCAAAATTTTTTGGAAATTTAAAAAAATTTGTAAACATTAATATTTCTATTGTACCGAAGAACTAACATTCCTAAAATGAAAGATATGTATATGTATGTGTGTGCAAAGCCCAAGTTGCTCGATTACTTTAATGGCTCAAAATTTACCCCAAAATAAGCAAATATTTACCGTCGTTTCTACGACAGAAACCGAACTAATCCCTTACAAGAATGAATCTGTCGATGTACCTGGAATTTTTGCTTTGGAACACCGCAAATTTCTTTGAAATCATTTCATTCGTTTTATTAAGTGCAATAAGCGTTTTTGTGAAGCTCTAAAAATTACAACTACAACATTTGCGTATGACATCCATGCCGAAACGTAAGACGTATTCAACGTTTAAACAAATGTTGCTTTTACTGCACATATTTTCACGTGTAATTTAATCAAGAATGCTTTAATTAAAATCGTTGTGTAGTTTTTCAGTTTCAACAGCTCCTTAACTCCTACGGAAGTGCTCTACATAAACACTGCATTTATTAAAAGAGCTTAAAACTACTTAAGACATTAAGTTCACTGCAAATAAATGTAAAGTGTGTCATGCAATTTTGTCTTACAACTAATCACCTGCAGTGGATTAAAATGAACGATAATCGTTAGATTTTCGATAATCCATTTTAATTAGTTTTTGACACAATCGACGAGAGTCTTACTTGTGACACTAGCCAGAGCTGAACTATCTTTTTTTATTTGCTTTTCATTAAGAAAATTATTGGCTGACCTATTTTTAATGACAACAAATATCAATTAAAACAAATGATGATGACAAAAGTACGTTATGAAAATCTAAATATGTATATATTACAGAAACACAAAAAATGTGAGAAAATGCTTGAGTTGAAGAATTGTGGCATGGCATATTGAAACATAGACTTTAATTTAATTAGAATTTCCAAGTCTCTAGAACGCTTACATGTAGAATAGTGGTTTTACAGGCACACGCATAGAGCAAAATATCGAGGAATAGAGTTTATGTTCTTTGACTTTGTCCTCTTCTTTGCCGCATATACCACTGCTGTTGTAGCTACTTTAAACAAACTAAGCTGCCATAGTAATTAAAATTAAAATTGTATTGAAATTAAATTGAAGAAGAATGAACCAAGAAGCTGCAGGATGATACCAATGAGTGATGAATTAATTTATAGGTATGTATGAATGTCGCGACGTATGTATATTTATCCCATTATAAATATGCAAATAAACATTCTGCCTGACAGCGCCGAAACACCTGCAGTAGGGCGCAACATTGCAGCTGATTGCACTCATCACCCTTTTTGGCTAGGCAGTCAACTTGAGTTATAATGTTGTTTTTATTGTTAAGAATTTTGTTTAAATGCTTCATACCTCATTTCAAGTAGTCTTCACTTTTTTTTTCTTTATCTTCAGTTTGTAACTAAAAAGAGCAAATATTTGCTTGCAGCCTTGTGGCAAGCAGCCGCACTGCATAATCAGCAGCAGCAACTACACTAAATACTTAAATATGAAACAAATGAAAAAAAAAACTACTATTTCAGGTGACAGCAAATTAATAAACAAGATTCTTAAGGAAATTCGCTACACAGCAGCTGCAGGCAAAAACCATAAAAAAGTGAAAAAAATGTGCCGCTGTTGACATAACTAATGAGCAGCGAAAGTGTGGTTGGTATTCTTGCTATTGTTGCTCTTATTAATTTTAAGTTTTTGCTAGTAGCCAAGTATGTATGTACATGTGTGTGCCAACAGCAAGTGAAAGAATTCCAGTAATTTCAAAAACCAAATCTCTGCAGCGCAGAAAAACCAACTCAAGTAAGACAAAAATTCATTGGCACTTCTGGGCGACGCGAAAAATGCGCCAAGTAAACGAGAACTGACAACAACAGCAACAATCTCGCGGAACAGTCTTATCTGCTTGGGTAAAAACCAGTAGTGGCATCACTTGCCGCATCTGCAACATATCAATTTCATCAAGCAGCCGCAGCAGCAGCAGTGGATGCGGCAGCGGGAGCGGAACTGTGAAGTGGTAGATACTTATTCAGTGCTTCTGCAACAAAAAGTTGCTGTTGTTGGCAATTATTATTCTGTCGCTCATGAATTTTTCCAACGAGTTCGGCGCGCAACTTTGGAACGAAAAATAACTGAAATTAATAAAATCGCTACATTTTCATTTTTGTTTTGTTTACAGTCCTTCAAAAAGCGAAAAGAGTTTCAACAAAGTAAATATGCGAATCAATTTCAGCATTAATGTATATATAGGTACGTGTTGGGTACTCGCTATGATATAAAATCATTAAAAGTACAGTGGGAGAAATTTCTTAAAAATTTTTCAGGCAATAACATTTAAAGGGACCTTAGCTTTTTTACTTCAGGCACTGGTTCATAACTATGGAATAGTAAATTCGTTCCTTCACTGTGCTTTTGCAGCAGAGAACTGCTTTTTTAGTACACTGTATACTGGGAACTATGGATTCGTTCACAGTGCCGTTCTATATAGACTGGCAGCTGATTTGAAAGCGCAACCCACCAAATATATAGCTTTATTTTATTTGCCTTCCTGCAAAACTGGCACTCAAATGTTTATTATTATTTTTTTACCAAATCGCAATTAAAGTCTCTCTTGTCTATATGAATAACATGAGCTTAGAAATAATTTAGTAGTATTCCCGAAAAGTAGTAGTAGACTTCAGAGTTAAACGACGTCCGAGTGTCAAGCAAATTAAGAAAGCAGGAAGGTACATACTTAAAACAACATAAGGCAATGCAAACCTCCGAGTGTATTCTTTCATGAAACCCAGCAAGAGAGAAATTTCCGCCTATAGTGCTACGCGAACCCGGCGACCCTGCACACCTTTTCTCCCAGTGTATTTTCCCAACTATGTTGTCATCTTTTATTCTGAGCCATGACGCTGAACAAAATCTTCGCCTCATTACATTCGCCAGTGCATAGCCATGCGATAAGGCAACATTGCANTCACTTGCCGCATCTGCAACATATCAATTTCATCAAGCAGCCGCAGCAGCGCGGCAGCGACAGCGGGAGCGGAACTGTGAAGTGGTAGATACTTATTCAGTGTTTCTGCTACAAAAAGTTGCTGTTGTTGGCAATTATTATTCTGTCGCTCATGAATTTTTCCAACGAGTTCGGCGCGCAACTTCGGAACGAAAAATAACTGAAATTAATAAAATCGCTACATTTTCATTTTTGTTTTGTTTACAGTCCTTCAAAAAGCGAAAAGACTTTCAACAAAGTAAGTATGCGAATCAATTTCAGCATTAATGTATACTAGGTACGTGTTGGGTACTCGCTATAATATAAAATCATTAAAAGTACAGTGGGAGAAATTTCTTAAAAATTGTTCAGGCAATAACATTTAGACGGACCTTAGCTTTTTTACTTCAGGTACTTTTTCATAACTATAGAATAGTAAATTCGTCCCTTGACTGTAATTTTGTAGCTGATAACTGCTTTTTTAGTAGACTGTATACTGGAAACTATGGATTCGTTCACAATGCCGTTCTATATAGACTCGCAGCTGATTTGAAAGTGCGAACCATCAAATATATAGCTCACCTTCTTCCAAAGCGTATTATTCAAGATTTACATTTTTTATTTGCCTTCCAGCAAAAACGGCACTCAAATGTTTATTGTTATTTTTTTTACCAAATCGCAAGCAAAATCTCTCTGGTCTATATGAATAGCATGAGCTTAGAAATAGTTTAGTATCTACTATTCCCGAAATGTAGTAGTAGACTTCAGAGTTAAATGACGTCAGAGTATCAAGCCAAGTAAGAAAGCTCCAATACCCACGGAACTGCAGCTGAATATTTTATATTACCGGTCGCCAGGGTCACTCTAACCCACCAACCAACCAAGAATTCGTGATTTTCCCGCACAAGTTGGATAAAGGCACATAAAATAAAACATAAAAAAGCTTTCTCTAATAGCGGTCCGCCCGCGAAAAGCATTGGCAAACCTCCGAGTGTATTCTTTCATGAAACCCAGCAAGAGAGAAATTTCCGCCTATAGTGCTACGCGAACCCGGCGACCCTGCACACTGTTTCTGCCAGTGTATTTTCCCAACTATGTTGTCATCTTTTATTCTGAGCCATGACGCTGAACAAAATCTTCGCCTCATTACATTCGCCAGTGCACAGCCATGCGATAAGGCAACATTGCTGGCAGCCAACAACACATTTGCAGCGCCTTATTATGCGCATCATTATCAAGAAGATGTAGCTGCAACAATACACTAAATGAGCAGTAACAAAAATAACAATCGGCAATGGTACTAAAAACAGTAACAATGCAACTGAAAGACGGCATGAAAAACTGAATTTGTATTGGCCGTTGCATGGACTCGGCTGGTAGTTGCCGGTTGGTGAGCAACTTTTTTATTTTGCGCACTACACTGCACCGCAGGAGTTTTAGTTGTTGCTATACGGGCAGTATTACTGGTATTACTGCTGTTTTTACTGCTCATTCTGTGTGCTGCGGTCGCAACAAGATTTATAACCTACGAAAAACTGTCATCATGGCATTTGCGCCACAGCACACCAAAGCAAAGGAACCATTGGCGGCGGCCAACAAAAAAGATGACATTGTCTGTCAAAAATTTCAACATTTTCTACGAGCCAAAGTCGACAAAGAAGCTGAGAGGACAGTGGTGCTATGAGGCGCAGCACAAAAAAGGCACCACACTCGCTGCGGAAAACAATTTTGCACAATTACGAAGCGGTCGGGTCGCAGCGCGCAGGAGCGGCTGGCCATGGCCGTGTGGTACAAATGGCCAATGCAGCGTAAAGAGCAACAGCGACAGCAACCGCCACCACAACAATGACAATGATATTCAAGCGCGCTAAAAAACTTGCGCACAACAAAACTGCAACAGCTACTTAAAATGGAAAAAAAATAAAAATTACCAGCCTTGAAATGTGAATGAGAATGAGTTGCGAAAAAACGGCCAAGAAAGAGTGCGGAGTTGCGAAAAACGCGAGTCCTTTTTTGTCACTTAAATGGCTGTGTGAGATAATACACAGCAATGGTCAAGGCAACAAGAACAACAGCGACGACAATGGGAGCAAACTGCCGTGCGATANTACACTAAATGAGCAGTAACAAAAATAACAATCGGCAATGGTACTAAAAAGAGTAACAATGCAACTGAAAGACGGCATGAAAAACTGAATTTGTATTGGCCGTTGCATGGACTCGGCTGGTAGTTGCCGATTGGTGAGCAACTTTTTTATTTTGCGCACTACACTGCACTGCAGGAGTTTTAGTTGTTGCTATACGGGCACTATTACTGGTATTACTGCTGTTTTTACTGCTCATTCTGTGTGCTGCGGTCGCAACAAGAAGATTTATAACCTACGAAAAACTGTCATCATGGCATTTGCGCCACGGAGCACCACAGCACACACCAAAGCAAAGGAAGCATTGGCGGCGGCCAACAAAAAAGATGACATTGTCTGTCAAAAATTTCAACATTTTCTACGAGCCAAAGTCGACAAAGAAGCTGAGCGAGGACAGTGGTGCTGTGAGGCGCAGCACAAAAAAGGCACCACGCTCGCTACGGAAAACAATTTTGCACAATTACGAAGCGGTCGGGTCGCAGCGCGCAGGAACGGCTGGCCATGGCCGTGTGGCACAAATGGCCAATGCAGCGTAAAGAGCAACAGCGACAGCGACAGCAGCCACCACAACAATGACAATGATATTCAAGCGCGCTAAAAAACTTGCGCACAACAAAACTGCAACAGCTATACATAAAAAGGAAACAAATAAAAATTACCAGCCTTGAAATGTGAATGAGAATGAGTTGCAAAAAAAACGGCCAAGAAAGAGTGCGGAGTTGCGAAAAACTCGAGTCCTTTTTTGTCACTTAAATGGCTGTGTGAGATAGTACACAGCAATGGTCAAGGCAACAAGAACAACAGCGACAACAATGAGAGCAAACTGCCGTGCGACTCACACAAAACACAGAAATAAAACACATAAAAGTGAAGAATACAAAAATAGCTACAATAATCTCTGACTGCACTGCGAACGCATAACGAAACGCGCTTGCAACGCGTACTTGCAACACAACACGATTGCCCGACCCGCCTGCCGTGGTCTGTTAAGTGCATGCTGACAAAAATCACACAGCCAATCAAAGTAAAACAAAAGCACGAGTTGGGCGTATAAGTAAAAAGGGACAAAAAGCGCACAGCAACAACAACAACAACAAAAGCAGCAGCAAAAGGTAAGTGTGGCAAGAAAAAATGCAAAAATGCGCTCCAAACAAAAAAAAACAAACTGAATGCTCAACAAAAGTTGCTAAAGCGCGCGACAAGCAGCAGATAAGTGCAAAAGAAACAAAAAAAATAAATGCAGCTAAAATGAGAAAATAAATACAGAACAAAAAACATAACGCGCTGCACCCCGTTGCAAGCAACATTTAGTGCCTTTTATATTCCCTGGTCTTGGGTCTTGTGGTTATTTCGCTCCGTTTTTCTTTTCGCTTAAGTTGTTATCTAGCAGCGTAAAGTAATTCAAAGGATGCACCCAGTACACGCTAGGCAACATTGTAAGCAGGTTTGTCATTCAGTGTGCAAAAGCTTATCTCTTTGTCAGAATTTTTTGATGCAATGTTTCCAACTATCGCTGTTGTTCTTGAGGCATTTTGACCACTCCAGAAAATATGACCACTCCAGCGAATATTTTACTTTGCAGGCATGCAATTCTTTCCATATATATATAATAATGAATTTGAAGAGACCTTTCGAAGTGCCCTTCAGTTTATAAAACTAAATAAAATTTTCCTGATCTCACCACGAATATTATTAGACGAACTCGGACATGATGTTCATATTTATATAAGATAAAATGTGTACATTAAGAGGACGAAGTGCATTTGGCTAATTTTTTGCAATTGTGGAGTATGATTTCTTATTAAAAAACTTCCTCTAAAGAAAGAACTATTTCTGCTATACTGTTCCACAGATCAGAATGTAACGACATAGAGATAACTCCGTACTCAACTAAGGATAGATACTTTCAAAAAGTGTGCTAATTTTTCTATATACTTGCATATGCAGTTTCAAAACGTCTTATAATTAGAACTCTCAGAAGTAAGTTTTCTCGGTTTAGTTGCCGCGAATGATTCGAAAATCCTACTTTCTGGCCAATTTTGATTCTAAGCACAAGCCCATTAACTCCACCTCCTTACACGCTGCCATTCTCCACACTAAGAAAAGGGCGAGCGAAACATATTTCTCTCAACACAAGATTTGGCAACTCTTACCAAATCATATATTGAGAAAAACTTATTCACACGCACTTATTGAATTGTGAAAAAATGACTAAAAAATGTTTCCCTTCTCTTTCATCGATTGAAACTATATTGAAATAACACCCAATTTTAGCACTTATTACCTCAGTTGGGCTATATATTTACAAGAAACTCCTTTTCTATCGATTTTTCTTGTTGCAAACAACCTCGTCTCACTTTGAGGACCAATTCTGAGTTCAAAAAAAGTTGGAAGCATGATGCACAAATCAAGCTTGAAGGGAGATAACAAAATTGTTGTATATTTTTGAGGTTAAAGACTTCAAAATGACTGCTGCGATTTTATCCGATTTAGGTGCGACTAAGTATTTTAAGTAATCTAAATAATTCGCTGTGTTTGCTCCCATTTCGAAAAGTAATAAGGGAGGTAAGGTATGTAGTTAAATCAATAACTTTTGGGGCGATATCTCTTCCATTTCGCGTTAGTTGGCCTTAGTGGCCACAACCCACCTCTAATAAGCGAAGTGGAAAATAAGCTATTATCCTTGTCAGGAATTTCCGGTGAAAGCCAACAAACATTTACGTACATTGAAGACTTCTACAGCTCATTAGGTTAAGTCGATGGATTGGCAGTCTTATAAATGGAATTCAGGAAGCGAAACGCACCTTCAAAGTAAACTGAAAGCCAAACATTCTACAAAGACTTTCTGCAAATAAGATTCAATGAAACGTGGACAAATACAAGTGACTGTGAACCCTACTTGGCCCACACCATTGAGCCTGCCCGTCCCACTACTCCACGCTGGCGTAGCATACCTTTGAACATTAATCACTACAGTCTAGCCGCCTTATGCCAAAGTAGACATGCCGAAGGACTAAAGTCGCTTTTTGTTTGAATTTTCCTTTTATATTCTTTTATATTTAGTTAGCGCTTTGCTACACTTTTCGGCAGAACGAGTGTGTACACTCAAACATACTCGCATGCTCATTTATTTATGTGACTACTTTTATACATTTGTGTGTACACATTTGAATCTATAATATTAATAGTCACGCCACGCCTTTTCTTTGTTCCACTTGGCGTACTTTTGCGCCTCAACATGCGTGTAGCACGTTTCCACACTTGCAACTTTGCTTTGCCATGTGGGGCATGCAACATTCACGCTGGTTGTGTACAACTTATTATGTAGTGTAAATTGCGCCCGCCAGCGAGAAAATATGCAGGGTGTGCTAAACAATATTTGTGAAATGGGATGAGTCGAAATGAAACCGGCAAATTGAAAACGAAAACTAGGACAAGCCGAAAACAAATGAAATGATAATGAAAACCAAAACGTTGTAGTTTTTGTAAGTTGTATGACAGCTTGGGGAATAAATGATGTTGCTCTTCCGGTCTTACAATGCCCTTTTTCAGCTGGTCAAGGGGCGTGGTGGCAGGGCTTCGGGGGGTATGAATTGAAATAGGCTGCGCCCAGAATATGGCTGGCAATTTCTTACGAGTATCTCAAGTTAAATGCTGCCGCCTTAACACCAAATCAGCACTCTACGAATACTTCATTTTTGTTGCTGTCAGCGCAGTTGGTGTTGCTGCAAACACACACATTAGCAATATTCTTTACTTACTTTCCAACTCCCCCCCGAAGCTGTGCGCCTGAAACGCGCTGTGGGCATGTTGCCAACGATTCGAGATTCTCATAGCCATATTCCCACCTCCACCCTCTCCTCTGTTTCACATGCTAGCCGTACTAATCCTAATGCTGCACAACAGTTGCTTTTGGCGCTCATTTTTTTTTTTTTTGAACATTAATTAATCATTTCGTATTGCCTGCGAAAAGGCGAAGTCGCGTCTCATTTTGGGTGGTAAGTAATTTTTTGGAGCATACGAATTTAGACACTAGACAGCGCCCGCCACCGGCTGCTGTAAACTTTGCGACGACGCGTCCGTGAACTGTGGGAATTCCTTTCACTTTTTCCTAACTGCAATGCGCATACTTACTTCTAACTTTCATAATACGGAGCCATGTTTGACAGAAAGCGACGGACAAAATTAGTCGAAATGAGGGGAAACTTTGACATTAATTTTGTGGCATTTTCATTGTATTTGAAAAGCTGTTGGAGCGAGTGTTGAAAATTTGTGAAACATCGAAGCGGGTATGGGGTGTGAAGCGACAAGAATAATTATGGTGTCGTTAGAAGTGACTTTATTTAAATGACAACATAGTTAGCGTTGTAACTGGGAAAATTAGATGGAGATTTGAGTGATGTGTAGCAAATGGTAATTGATAATTTGCGCAGAGGCGAGAATGGTGCGCATTGGATGCGCTTTAGTTTCGCATATCTATGAAGACTTAATTCGACGCTAAAGTTTAGTTGCTACTCCGCTGCTGTTTATTTTATGATAACGATACATGGGCCATACAGCGATACGTACTTATGATCAATGTGATGTGATGTTAGTTTGCCTCACCATCAAGGTTATCCAGACAGTAGTTAGAAACATTGAAACATGCATTTTGCTCGCTAATTACCTCAAAAACATTCACATCGATCTTGAGTGACACTTTGTGTCAAAGTTGATTTTAGCTGAGACTAATTGTATGTTGGTGTGCACAATATGGCAGGTCATTGAATGTTAATTAAGCACAGAGGATTATATGTATAATTTCTGGAAATTTGCATGAAATCTACCACAATTTGAATTAATTTCATCAGTGTAATGTGACTCCTTTACCAAATCATGTATTTTGATAAATCAAAGAAATATCCCAGCCAGCAAAAAAACGTACATTTTACGAACATTGTGTTTTACGAGGGATTCTCGATCGGCGAAAAGTTAGAGAAAGGCTGGTAAAGGATAAAACAAAAAAAATAAAAGAAAGAGGCTTGTAGTAATTTGTCAGCACAAGAAAAAATTTTCATTCTGTTGGAAATTTTTCTTGAACCACAATATTTTATAATACATAATATTCTCATACGAATGCTTTTTCGATCCGTTTACGACTGTTCGTAGGCGCTCCACAATTTCAAGCGAAAAAGTACTCGAAAACTAATCGTAATTGTTCGAGAAAATATCCAGTTACGAGCTCGTTTACGATGATTTTGCTGGCTGGGATCTAAACATTTCATTCCTATTCAGAAAATTTTCAAGATTGCTTACATATGTACATTAGAGTGGTCCAAAAAAATAAAGTCGGAGTTTTAAT
>NW_016170969.1:0-8604 GCF_001687245.7 Rhagoletis zephyria
TGATCCTTTCTTTCACGATTTTGGTAAATTTTATTTTCCGGCCGCGGCAGCTTCGGTTAGGAGTGCCACACATTTTTCAGACGGAAAAAGATATTAATTTTAACATTTAAAATCATTATAAAGGTCTGATTATGCATGCTTCGCATAACTTCGCAAAACTTCGCATAAACTTCAAACTGTAATTCCGTATGTACTTTGTATGTATTTTGTATGTATTCCACATTACCCAGAAATTAGCAGAACTTTTAAAAACTTAGCGATCTGTTGAGTTTAGATTTTGCTTCACATTTTCTTAAGTTACACTTTTAGTGCACTGGTACAAATGGTTGTGCGAAGTTATGCGAAGTATGCATAATCAGACCCTAAGAAGTGGCTAAAAAGTCGCTGTTGGCAAAAATAAATATTGGTGGCAGAAAAAAAAGGCGGTGGCTAAATCAAGGCACCAAATTGTAAAATGGCAGCACTGCTGGGCACTTACAGATTATCTAAAAACTTTATCTGAATCTTGGTCGTATCTGCCACGTTTATTTATTCCGAAACTTCCCTGTAGGACATTTATAATCGAACCAAAAGTGTTAAGGCCTGCCATCTACTTGTGGATTCTAAACGTTAGCCTAGTCAAATTTAATTTCGCGAGCTTATATTAAGCGCCAGACGCCGCCCTACAAATTTCCTTGGTTGTAACAATACAATTATTAAGCAAACTCCATGCACACCCTGTTTAGTTTGTAGCGCGCCCTCTACGCGTCAACTTCTGTTTCCATTTTTACTCTTTATGTTACCAATCACGTTCGTTTACGTTCTACAGCAGTGAACTCAACCGGAAATGCAATTGATACTACTTTTAGCAATTGAGCTTTTTGCTACATGAATACAGGCTGGTTCAAAAGTGCAACTGAATAACACAACTTAGAATTGCAGCTCTGCATAATGACATAACTAGAAATCTTCGGAAATCTCTTTTTTGTACGGAAAGTTGAGGCTAAGTAGCAGGTATGAAGAAGTGGATACATATACTAGTTTCCGATGTTTACAACCTTAAAAGTGCATTATGTACACTCAGAGAAGTTCACGCCGCTTTAGGTGCAATCTACTTCTGGTATAAGTTATAACCGTTGGTTAAAGTGTACAGTAGTCATCCAATATAGCGTACATAAGGTTGTGCACTAAAATCATAAAATTTAAAAATTTGATAATCGAGCGATTTTTTTTTACGTATAATGCCTTTTTCAAATATCTCAATGCATTAAATTTTTAAAGAAATGTTATACGGCGACAACTAAATTCTTCACTTTCCGCCTGTTTTCATAACAATTGCCTATTTTCAAAATTGTATTTTTGATGCAAAAATTCATCTTGCTTTTTCTAGAAACATATCTGCATAAAAATAAAATTTTTAAAGAAATGTCACTTATGTCTTTTTTCGGTTAGGGTTCGATATGTACGTATATATATGTACGATATATATATGTAGGATTGTTCTACATACATATGTATATCGAAAAATATGTATAACTTTGTGGAATAATTAAAAAAAAACTTGACAAACTTTTGTGAAAATTTCGAGCTTTTACCCAAAAGTGTTGCGGTTTCCTTCGATATAAAACTAAATTTTATTTACTCGCTTTATGAAAGCAAATTCGACAAAGAAAATTCTAAAAAATCAACAGTTATTTTTAGCCATTTGAAACTTTATTATACTAGAATTGAACGAGCTGTAGTTTTTGGCATCTAATGAGTGTAAAATTATGTATGTATATAAGTATGATTACAATTTGCTATTGTTTAATATTTACCTTTGAAAGAAATGAAAAGCAAAAAATCACAGCCGATAATAAATATATAGGAATTTCAAATGACAATTTGCAAATAGTGCTTCCAACGTTCCCCATTCGTTGCCAGACTTGAATACTTTAAGTCACAGTTGCATTCTTGTGCAACTCTTTTAATTCATTTTGAAATTGTGAAGCAAAAAAGAAAAAAAAATTAGTTAACACCTAATTCCTCACAAAAACACAGTTCATCCACCGACTCCCCCCGCGAATCGGGGAATTCACCACGAGTTGGCTTCCCTGACGTGCATCTGCTTTGTACAGAAACAAATCTAACTTTCCTTTGCACGATATGTGGGCTTTTCTATATGTAAAAAGTTGCACGTACACATGCAAATACATATCGTGTAAGAACACCTTTAATAGACTTGAACTGATGTGTCAAGTAATTTATGTACATACATTAGACTACATCACCAAAATACGTGCGGTGTTTCTGCCGGGATTACAAAATTTTATTATAAATATTTTATGAAGTCCACCAAAATATTTCGGAAAAATATTGAGATTTACGTGAGCTGCAGCGATTTGAAAATACCTCCAAAAATGGAGGTTTTTATGAATAAAAATAGTTTCTTAAAGAACTGTTTGAAAAAAATCCCCTCAGATGACAAAAGAGATTAAGCTTAAAATGTCTACATACAAATATTTAAAAATCTTTTCAACGGAATCGTAAAATGGGATTTTTGATGCTGTTTTTTTTAACTTTTTTCAAATATTTTTTTACGAGAAACTTGAATAACTGGGCCAAACTACTCTGATTTATGTGGTCTCAGTAGAAAGGCATTTTCCCACTCTTTTTATTTCTGCGCACAAAATAGCTCATTCACGTCGCAAGTTTTTTTTTTTTTTTTGCAAATACCAACACATCTTGAAATGAGGCTCGTTCATCCTACCTTTCTCTTTCATCCTTCGAATGAATTTATTAGCAAAGAAATAAAAATGGTGTGAAAATACCTTTCCAATGACACCTCTTAAGTCTAAATCGGAAGAGTTTAGGTTCAGTTATTCAAGTTTTACTTATACCAATCTTTGAAAAAGGTTAAAAAACAGCAACAAAAATCTCATTATTACGAATCCGTTGAAAATCTTTTTAAATTGTTTAAAAATATTTTATGCAATTTTTTTAATTTTAAACCGTTTAGTCATTTGAAAGGATTTTTTTCAAAAAAAAAAAAATCTTTAAGAAACTATTTTTATTTATAAAAAACTCCGTTTTTAGAGGTATTNATACATATGTATGTGGGTATATGAATATCGATTGCTTAAAATCGATCTCGAATTTGTTGAAATTTTAGGACTATGTTATGTAGTTAGACTATTGTCAACTAAATCTAATGCTTTGTATTTCGTGTTCAATCTCATAAATTGTTTATAATGACGTTGGCTAAAATTTCAAAATCAAAAGTCATAGAAACAAGTTCTATGGGACTGAGAAATATTATTTTCTATTTTTTAGTCCATTTAAAAAAGCGTGGTATCTATATTAAAAAGTTTTATTGTATTTTATTTATTTTTGCGAACAATAAAGAAATACCATATATGGGACCGAAAGAATAGTATTTTTATTTGACACAGTCTAATCTACATACATTTCTATACAATATTTACATAATGGTTCTTTTGATATGCAACCAAGTACATACATATTTATTGACCGTCTATATGTACATACGTCGATATATAGACATGTACAATGTGCATATGTACCTATGTATGTGTGAACATTCATATTTCTTCACCTGTTTGATGGGTACTGTCAGAAGTCGAACGCTCTACTCATTACACATGCGTATGTATGTATATACATACATACATGTATTTGTACAAATTGCAAAAGTAAATGGGTTTTAATCTGATTGCACTAAATTGAGCGTTGCCACAGTGCAATTAGAGGCGCAGGATGCAAAGAACAACCAGATAAATACCTAGCTATATGAGCCCGAACTGCAACGACTTATAGCCGTACATACATATCTACATATGAATGTATGTACATATATATGTCTCTAAGTACATATGAACATATCATTGGGATGCAAATGTGAGTGCAACTCATCCATAGCGGTTTCCAAGCGATTGTGACGTCTGCAAAGCGTTGGCGCATTTGAGTGAATGCCTGTCGGCCACCGGTGTTCGCCCGTTTGATGGAGCACCAAAGGAAAATGTAATTAATTTTTGGAATTGCTCCAAAAATAGCAGTAGGTTCATTAAGTGCGCTTGTAGGAAATGAATGTGAATGTGTGTGTGTGGAGTCAGTAGGGTAGAGCAATATTTTTAATGCTACAAAATGCGCCAGTAGTAAATACGAAAAGTTGCTATGGCGATGTGAAAATTTGCTTAAAATTTTTAGAGAAAAGCAGCTTTCACTAAGAAAATAAGTGGATTACGGTATTTTTTTTTAATAGAGCTCTAATCTGGTGGAAATTGAGCTATCAGAAGATCCGTTAAAAGGGGTAAAAGTATTCGTAACAGGTGCAACAACAAAAGGGGCTTTTAGATTTAGGGCACCAAAATTGGCGCCCGGAGGTCTTCAGTCAGCTTAAATTACATCAAGACATTCTGGGACTTTCACTCTAGGATTCTTATACTCAAATAGGGTAAAATGAGTCGGAGAGCGGACTTCAATTTTCTTCATAGTGCAATCGAGAATTGTTTCAAAATGTCGCTAGCCGCACTGAGTCATGCCAAAGTCGCTGTCTGCTGGGTTCCTTGGGCATAGCAATTTCGAATGGAACAACTCCCTATCACAACCGATTTCTGATCTACTTAGGCATCTTAACGAGTACATCACAGCTGTAGTAAGAGACCCATGGAGTAAAATCTATTTATGCAGCATTTTCTATGCCAATGTCCAGCTCTACAGACAAGACAAGAGCAGTTGAGATGTTATTCCTAAGATGACAGCTAAATCTGTAGTATTAAAATTTGAAAAACAGCGATTTGATTTCTCCGAAAACATTGAATATATATATTTTTTGATAATTTCAATTAAAGCCGATTTTAAAATGTTCCTTAATTGATGAGAAGTGCATAGCGCATCCGCAGAATTTGTGTCATCTTTTTGTAATGAAATGATCACTTAAATATTAGGAAATTATTTGGGGCACCCAACCTCTATTCTTCCCATTGTTTCGCCTATAATTACATGGATGATCGTTCTTGCCGAATATAGAGCTGAAAGCCCCGGAATCGTTGGCAGGTCCGCGAAAATTTAATTTTTAATTTTTTTTTATTAGAAGAACTTCAAAAGAATTTCTTATTGATTGCATTGTTAAAAGGAATGTTTTCCTAAATAAAATCCATAGGTGCAAACTTTGTTTTTGTTCCAGATTATTAGGCAGTTTCTTCCGTGCATATAATTTATTAAAAAAAATTAATTGAACAGACAAGTTTTCAATTAAATCATTGTTTGTATGCACATACACATATATGTATGTACGATATAAACATGTGTAAGTAGTTAATATCTAACGGAGATACTTGCATACTTATGTGTGCTTGTACAAACCCTGCAAGAAATCGTTCCAGTTCAGATCGAGTTAAGGGCCTGTACTGGTGCCAGTTAAATTTCTTTGCCATATAAACCACTGGGGAGTTTAACATTACTTTGTCAATGGCAATGGCCAATTTGACCTTTCCAAAAGCAGTGGAAGTAAAAGCAAATCAGTGCCGATTTCCAATTTCTCCAAGCCGACATTCTTGTTGGTGTTTATGCTGGATCCATGGTATTACTTCACTACTTCAAAATTATAACTGCCAACAGTGACGTGTGTCCCGAAACTCGAGGTCTTGTTAACGTGCTGTCAGGACGTACTTTTTTTTGTCTTCGTTTATCGCTAGATCAACCTCTTCGGCTTTTTTCTAAATCGGAAAATTCTGTATAGATGTCCCTGGTTCTTATGCCAACATTGTCAATATTATCGCCAGAAGCACCGTGCATTTGCCGTATATGATGGCACGGCGATTTCCTTGTTAAGTTTGCTAGAGACGTCTACGTTGAGCGGGCAATACTTCGAGCATTTTTTTCATTTACATGTATAATGTTCTCAGGCGCTTGCAACAAATAAACGCCTGGTTGCAGCCGCACCTAATGGCTAAAACTCTAGACTTCTGTTAGCCCTTAAATTGATTAAGCCGGAGTGGCCCCACAGAATCTCCCTTCTTGCCGTGACCCAAGGCTCCCCTTAGAATGGTTACCGCATTTCGCAAATGGGTTGCTCACGTAGCCCAGAGTGCGTGAACGAGGTCACAAGTTGTCCGGATTGAGTGTAGCTGCATATCCAGAAGAACAACTATAACCCATTGAACTATATACATATATACATACATAAAATAATGGGAATAGACCACCTCGACATTATGGTCTATTGTGGGACTTGCCACCTTTAAGTCGAGAAAGTTGATCGATTACAATCCGGATTATATTTTCAATAATTATTACCCCTTTGTAGATAGCGTCCTTTAAACTTTTTACTTATAAGAAAAGAGTAAATAAGCGATAGCCGAATACTCTTCGGATGTTCATTTTAGTTGAGTAAACCTTTCACCGTATGCAAACTACAAGCGGCACAATACATCATTTGGAAAGGTAAGCTGCTCTTTTCAGATGATTTTTCTTGCAGGGCATGAATATGTACATATGTGTTCATATGCTGTTTTTATGTCTATCAGCAATACCGAATCCACCCATCTGTTTATTTCTCGCTCTGACAATATTTTGTGCCAACAAATTGACTATTTAAATTCGTGCTCAAACACATACAAACGCACACGTATTGTGAAGTGATTTTTATGAGGCGTTTCTAATTACCCCATGAATTGTACAATAATAATTTATTTTTATTTATTAATTGGTTGTAGTTTCGCAAACGATTTGTGCATGCGGTTAACAAAATTAAAATTAGTGTACTGGCGAATATGCACATAGATAGTTTATACATGCACATAAATATATATATGTACATACTTGTATACATATGTAGTATGTACATATGCATATAAATTGAATGGCATACGAGTAAATTGCATGAAACTCATACAAACATACATACATACATACATAAGTAGTACTCGTAAATTGACGAGAAATAATTATAGAGCTCATTATTTAAATGCCTATCTTTTACAAAGTTGACAAATATTTGGTGATTAATTCAGTTGCACAAGATTATCTTTAATTCGCATATTAGTGTATGTTATGAGTAAGAAATTTTTACGTGACTCAGAGATTGGAATGCACAGTTTAGAAATAATGGACAATAAAGCTTATTTTGTGTGCACGTATGTATGTATATAGTATGTACTTAGTACAAATGTATGCACAATTTGAGGACTCGGACGGCAGTGTTGGCGGAGGGAACACCGATTCCACATCATATTTTCTTGAATGATCTTGATGGCCACGACCAGGGCTACCAACAATCTTCAGCTATGAAGCGCCAAATTGAGGATAAAAAAGTGCCTAAATGTGCCAAATGCAAAAATAAAAGTGCCAAAAGAGGTGCAATTTTTTTTTAATTCTTCCCATTTAGCATTAAAATTAGAAACACATTCCTAAAACAAAAGTCCAATGCCAAAGAAAAATACACCAGTTGTATACACTATAGAAAGTAGGAAATTTTAGTTGAGAAAAAAAAGGATTTCACAAAAATGTATTGAAATATTACAATTTTTCAAAAGTGCCATTTTGACAATTTGTGCCAAACTGAAAAATTTAGTGGCACGAGTGATTCTGCGTTGGGTTTCCATGCTGATATTATTATCGGTGTTAATTCCGGTGGGCTACAAAGCTGCATACTCAAAAAAATTCTAAAATATCTGATTGAAAGGTTGAAAATTTGCTGAATTTTCACAGGTTTTGCACAAAAATTTAATAATTATATTTCTATATTTTTTTGTTGTTGAATGAACCATGTTTTTATTAAAAAATTTCGGAAAAATATGAGAATAAAAATTGTTACAAAAATTGTGAAAAAGCAGCTATGCCAATACTTTTTGCCGGCAGTGTACATATCTTTACGCTTCTTGTCATGCACTTGAATTTTTGGACGTAATTTCCCAGAACCCGATATACAAAATTCGAAAAACGAGCCACCTGGAATCCCTTTTTACGGGTACTTTGAAGCAATGGGGATGAGTGAAAATTACAAGTCTTACCTACTTGTTCCTACCTGCCGACCCGATAGGTAGGGCATGAAAAAAATAGACAAGTCAACGTTTTCACATTATATAGACTTTCGATTGGTATTTAATTTGTTCATTAAACAAATGAGTGCAAAATTAAAAAAAAATTAGGCATATTCTTGTTTTCATGCGAATCGAAAATTTAAAATTTTTGTATAGAGAATGATAGGAAAATTTTGTAATTTTCGATTCGTACGGAAACAAGAATGTGCCCCAACAATAATTTTTGAATATTTAATTAAAAATATCCTGGCCAGGATTTTTTCGGCCAACCCACTGGCGAAATGTTTCCTAATACTTTAAATTTCATACAAAATAGATTTCATCCATTAAACAGATGGGTGAAGGTCGTGTCTTTGTCGTATCTTAGACTAAAAGAGACATATTCTAATAGCGTTTTCTTTTCTACAAAATATGTTGCCTTTTAATTTCCCCCTTCTTAGTATTTGTGCAAAGAGGGCAATGCAAGGCAAAATTTTTTCGGTCGAAAAGAAAACGCCATAAGATAGCTTCCAAAGAGGAGGTATTTGTTATTAAAAATGCCCTTTCTGGAAGTTTGTACTCAGAAGCGACCCCATTTTGCGGC
>NW_016170969.1:11465-15071 GCF_001687245.7 Rhagoletis zephyria
AATAATTTTAGCAGGCGCAAAGTTTGTTTACTCTGTTTTATTAACGAAATATATAAAATAAAAGTGAATAAATGATTTGGTTTGCATAAAATAATAACCGGAAACGTTTTAGTAGTGTTTTAAAAGTGGAAACTGGTGATTTAGTGCATTTTTGACGTGGTAATTGCTCATAGAAAACAACGAAATTTAACAAAAGTTTTTTGTTCATAACTTTTAAATGGTTAATAATATTATCTACCCCCCCCCTAGAGAATTACCTTTGTTTTCGGTATAGAATAATCCTAGCTGGTGAGACAATTGAAATTCCGACTTTACTTATTTGGAACCACCCTAATGTACATTGTACTTGTATGTTTCATACTTACATGCATATGTACATACATACATATGTGTTTGACAAACTGGCGAAAAATAGCCTCTGCGGAAACGAGGGCCTGCGATCACAAAAATTTATAGACATAAACATGTAGGGTTATCCCTCAATGCATATCTATACAAGTATGTACGTATGTACATATGTATAAAAACATACATAAATGTGGAAATATAAGAATGAATACAAGAGCTCAAAAAACGCAATGCGGGTGCCGCCACAAATTGAATGTCATTAACTTCGCTCCAAGGTATCTTTTCATTTGTGGCCATCGTTAACACTCCCTTTGCCTTGCAGCCGTTAGTTACCAATTTGCTTAAGTTTGTCTGCATTTGTCTGTACATACATACCAACATACATACAATGCTTGCCTCAAGCGATGGTGTTGCAAATGAGGGAATAGGGAAATGACATTATGGCCACTGAAAATGACGGCGAAAGTGCACTGGCGCGTAGAAAACTGAAATATGTACATATGTATGTACGTACATAAATTGTTGGTAGAACAAAACAATGGGGAAACAAGCCAAAGAGTCAGAACCATCATTTGGACTTCGAAGTACTTATATAGCTAAATATATGTGAATATATATGTACATATGTACATTCAGATATGTATTTATGTATCTACATAAGTATGTATGTATGAAAGCGATCTAAAATGGTGGCCAATTATGATTTGGTGTTTATGTTTTATTTAGTTGTCGTTTGTATCCAAAGAACTTATTTCACTCAAATATGATTAAAGTGACTGACAGTTGGTCTGACAGTTGATGGCCCAATGAAGACGTACAAATGTATATAAGTATGATATTGACCCCGAAGAATACGAGTATACGTTATAAGTAGGTACGTACCGTCACTCTCCGAGATATTCGTAATGTAGTTTTTTTTATCAATATTCAAAATGTTTTCCATCATTAATCTTTTACGTTAAACTTTATTTAAAAAAAATAGCTTTTTAAGATTTTTTTATGTAAAATAATGATTCAAATGGATTAGAGGATTTCAAACTATGTACACTGAAATGTTTTTAAGCGGATGATTGATATTTTACATAAAAAAATGTAAAGCCTGAGATTTTACGATGGATAACACGTCTTGTGAATCCCCCACATGTATGTAAATCAATCTTGCAGATTTTCCAAAAAGTTCACAAAAATTAATCAAACGTCCAAAAAATGTTCATAAAAGTTTCAAACTTTTAAATTAGACTCTTTAAAAAATTAGCAGTCTCATAAAGTGCAGGTTGCAAGTAGCTAAAAATTACCGCTGATTTTTTTTTGGCGGGGGTGTTGCGCATTTTCTTCCATATAGTGCAGGAACAAAATCAATTTTTTTTTTTGGAACGGCTACAAAACTGCATTCCGGAAAGTTTTCTAAAAATTCTGATAAAAAAGTTTGAAATTTTGATGAGAATTTTTTGAAGTTTGATTAGTTTTTGTGAATTTTTTAGAAGGTCTGCAAAATTGATATTTAGTAAATGTATAATTTTTTTAATAGAATGAGCTATATTATATATAAAAATTAACGAAAAAGATTTATGATGGAATAAACTTGAATATTGTGAACAAAACTAAATTACTGTTTCTTTTCAGGAGATTTCCAATAATAATACCCAATTATTTATTTAACAATTTTTCATAATAAATTCCTATATTTTATAGGTCCGCCAAACTAAAAAATTAAAAAATGGTATAATAAACAATTGGTTATTGTTATTGGAAGTCTCCTCAAGAGAGTGAAGAGAGCTTTCCGGAAATATGTGATTGTTTTTGTTGGTTTGGGACTGACTTCAACACTGCTTTAACAAAACCAATTTGCACATAATCTAGTTACTAGATTCTTGTTGATGCGCCCAAAAAGCATTTACGGTTGAAATCATGCTCCAATATTGTGTTCCCAGCATTATATTCTGAGAAATTAATCCGAAAAATTCGGGACGTAAAAAGAGGATTCAAAAATTTACTTTCAATGACCAAATATAATTTTTTTATTTATTTTCAAATATACTTGTAAAAAAACTAAACTTTAATTCGTTTAGGGAACTTTACATACCTAAATACCATACACACTTGCGAAAAATTCAAATTCAAATGAATCCAAAATGAATTTGGTGTGCTTAGATAAAATAAAACTGTTCTTTAAAAGCTTACACAGACGGCAGCGTTGATCGGGATTAACTGGGACTTAATCCTGATCAACTGCAGTTAATTCCCGAGTTGATCGAGGATCAACGTTGCCGTCTGTTTAAGCTTTAAAACGCAGTTGCCTTCTGTGACTTATAAATATTATTGGCTTCTTATTTGGGTGAAACATGTATGTGGTTTGAAATATCTAAATAATGGTTCGATAAGCTGAATTATTTTCCCGAATTTACCGAAAATCCAATCGTTGGTCTCTGGCATACATACGTAGTATTACAATCCAGTTGGAAAATTTGGGATTATTGACACGATAATGTTTATAATAAGCGTTTGAAAAGCCAGCGGCCCACGACTTAGGGTACCTACTTAAAGAATAAATGTTTTCACCAAAAAAATAGGCGCTTTTCAAGTGTTCATGTGCATATCGTCGTATAAGTACAAAACCGCGTATCGTCATTCTGCAAAACCGCGTAACCGACATTGGCTGCCAAAAATTGGAATTGCTCACACAAGCTCTTAGCTCAACCCTTATCCATTCGTCCTGAAATATACAAGCCAGAAATGCGATTGCTTTATAAAAATGAGAACCATTTTGAAATATGAGTGTTTTTACCCTCTAGAAATTAATTTCTTAAACTTCACATATGCGGTTTTGCATTTTGCTGATACGCGGTTTTGCACTTTAAACGACGATATGATTGTTAAAAGCAAAAAATCCGCTTCACCAACACTCGAACCTGGGATCTCTCGAATACTGAATACCAAATCGTCTCAAGTCACAAAAAGAGTCACTAATTTATAAATAGCCTCCAATTAAGAGACTTGAGATGAGAATGACTTACTGAATGAGTATACNGTTAAAAGCAAAAAATCCGCTTCACCAACACTCGAACCTGGGATCTCTCGAATACTGAATACCAAATCGTCTCAAGTCACAAAAAGAGTCACTAATTTATAAATAGCCTCCAATTAAGAGACTTGAGATGAGAATGACTTACTGAATGAGTATACCTATGTCCGGATATGCTGCTCACTTCAACTCTTCTTCTTCTTCTTTTTTGGCGCTGTAACCGCCTAAGCGATTTT
>NW_016170970.1:0-504 GCF_001687245.7 Rhagoletis zephyria
CGATGTTTAAAATACATATATAAAAATTTTATTTCAACGTATACAAAAAGTAAATCTACCTGCTATCTAATGTTTGAAAGAGAAATAATGGTGACAGGTAATAAGATCAACGGAAATAAGGTCAATTGACTTTATTTCCCACCCTGGTGCGAAATAAAGTAAATTGACATTATTACCTTTTTAAAAACGAAAAAAAATCAATTGACATTATTTCTCTTTCAAACATTAAATTTGCTTAGCTTCGCGGCGGCCCGCGTCAGCGCACACCACGTCACGCTACGCCGCGGCCCTCCCGGCCCTCCCGGCCCCCCCTCCCCGTCTCCCCACGTGCTGTAGCGCAGGTAGATTTATTTTTTGTATACGTTGAAATAAAATGTTTATGTATTTTAAACATCGAGGGCTTATATTCAATAATACCCCCTATCTTCACACTTTTCACAAAGATGAGATTCTGATATAAAAATCCACCTAAGCTTTAACTGTCATCAGTGATATTAATGCTAC
>NW_016170970.1:13449-15069 GCF_001687245.7 Rhagoletis zephyria
CTCGAAAGTCTGGTTTTACATATGCTATCTGATCTTCGATAACCAGCGAAGATCGAAAATCGATGCAACTCATAATAAGGGCCATTTTCTTTGGCCTTTTGTGCTTTATGTTAGTTTTGTTTTTAAGTTTTTCTTTTTCTTTTAATGTAAGTCGATTTGCCTTTTTGTTGAAATTTGTTGTATTCTAAGTGTTTTTGTATTTAGAGTCCCTGAAGATGGCTTTCCTTGAGAGCCGAAATATCGGACACTTGTAAAACAAAAATAAAAACTTGACCTCAGGATCGAAAAGAAACCAGAAAAAACATCTATAACTAAAGGTCGATTAAATAAATTCTTGCAAAAAAAAAGATTATTTTCCGTCTCTGGTCAAAATAGGCAATCAGCTTCGTGACGCTTCGTTGGGCTTTGATCTTTGTTTTGTTCACTTTAAGAAAAATGTCGGAACGGAAAAACGGGCACTTACCTTGCATGAAAAGTATACGATTTTGTATTTATACATTTACATACATTATTTCTTTATTATTTAAAAATATTATCTATATATATAAAATAATAGCCGTTTTCGTTGTTCGGGGTTAACTCAAAAACTACTGCATAGATTTCAGTCAAATTTTCAAAGGTTATACCTTGCATATATAGTCCTATTATAGGCTACCAGAAAACTCGCTAGATGGCGCTGGGGTCGATTTATTTATAAAAGTCGTATTTATGAACCGATTTCATTTAAACTCAAAATGTAACTTACCAGCATGATGGAAGATACGTTTACCAAAAATAGACCCGCTAGGTGGCTTTATGAACCGATTTCGTTCAAATTCAAATTATAAGCTACCTGCGTGATGAAAAAGCATTTGCGAAAAAGACCCGATAAAAGCCCTATTTATGAACCGATTTTGTTAATGCAAATTCGAAACGTTTATTACTTTCATGATGATTTTTATTCATTCGAAACATACAGTGGTGGAAGAAATAATAGAAACTTTTTACTTTGACCAGTTTTAGCTATATTACTTTGTTTATTCGATGTTTAATGTTTTTGTATAAAAGTCTAGCGCAATATATAACACACACTATATAAATCCATATTTCAAAGTTTGTACAAAAATTATAAAAATGCAACAAATTTTAACAAAATCCTCCAAAAATTTCAAACTTTTTAATCAGATTTTTTTTTTAATTTTGGGTATGCTGTTTCATAGCCCATTAAATTTTAGGAAATAAAAGTGCAAACCGCAAGACGCTAGAAAATCGCATTGAGTTTTAATATTTTTTTTTTTGCTGACGCATNTACATTGTATTGTAGAGAAAGTAATTTATTATCTTTTTTTTCAGTAAGTCAGCCAAAAAATTATTAAAAAATTTGCACTTTATTCTACTAAAATTTAATGGGCTATAAAACTGCATACCCTAAATTTTTCAAAAAAATCTGATTGAAAAGTTTGAAATTTTTGGGGGATTTTGATAAAATTTGTTGAATTTTTATAATTTTTGTACACACTTTGAAATGTGGATTTATATGGTGTGTGTTATATTTTGCACTAGACTTTTATACAAAAATATTAAACATCGACTAAACAAAGTAATATAGCCAAAACTGGTCAAAGTAAAAAGTTTCTATTA
>NW_016170971.1:0-866 GCF_001687245.7 Rhagoletis zephyria
CTATCTATATTGGCTATGGATTCGTTGTGGGTTTAATGAGTTCATTGCGCGGAGAACAGGTGAATTTCCATATAGTCTGGGCAATTTGGTAGCCGGTGTTGAGAGAAGAGTATAAATTTAAGATGAATTTGAAGACTGGTTCAAGAAACTTCTAGAATAGGCACTAGAGCTCTAAATTTTCTATACATATAAAGCATCTTCGCCGCTGCAATTTGCTAATATTTGCAACAGCATGTTCCTCTATTCAACCACCTTGAATTCGCTTCCGCGTAACGTCTGTTAACGAGCACTATTTGTAGGTCATCAGCAACATCAGCAGTCACCAGTATCATCGCCGTTTTCTGAATAGACTCTCATCGATAATACAACCATTTCCTGAAGAGACTCTCGCCGATAATTTCACCGGCGTTCATGATCTGAGGCTACCGGTATCTTCCCGATAGGTACTAACATCGATACGAGCTGTGATACTCTCACCGTTGCCTAGAGCTACCGAACGATCTGCGCATGTTTGCGTGCCTCTATAAAGTCTATAGAAAGCTCTAAAAGGAACAGTCCCGCGTCTTCGTCTTGGTCTGAAGGCTGTATCGGAGATACACCCGCTAAATTTAAACGAAGAATACGTTTTATGGTTAAGAGCATATCCAAGTCAAAAACGAAAGCACACACTCAGAAAAAAATACCGATAACATAAGCGATAATAATATCGATAGAAAAATCGACAACAAAATCGATAAAAATATCGGTAAACAAATCGATTACAAAATCAATAAAAAAATCGATTACAAAATCTATAAAAAAATCAATAAAAAATCTATAAAAAAATCGATAAAAAATTCGATTCCAAAGTCGATAGCAAAATCGTT
>NW_016170971.1:14243-15069 GCF_001687245.7 Rhagoletis zephyria
CTTTTATTGCACGAGAACTAATGAAGCGATTTCAAAGAAAAGTATGGCGTTTCAAAGATAAAATTCCAAACCTATCGACGGATTCATTTTTGTAAGTAACCAGTTCGGTTTCTGTCGTAAAAATAACGATAAACATTGCCTTATTTTGAGGTCAATTTTGAGCCTTTAAAGTGCTCTAGCAACTTATCGTTGGCAGATATAACTTTCATTTTCGGGATGTAGGTTCTTTGGAGCAGTGGAAATATTATCGTGTACAAATTGTATATAAATTTAACAAATATTGAGCACTTTAAAGCAAACATTTTTTGAAAAAATTTGCAAATTTTTTTAATTACCAAAATGCTCGAAAACCGCTCGAATGATTTTGTTTTTGTGTTCTCTAATTCAAAAACTCAAGAGTTTTCCTTTCGTTTGGTATATAGGAAGTACTGGTTGATATCTTCTTTATATGTTTATTTTATTCAAATACATGGGCATAAATGATTTTCCATACAAAATCACTTAGTTATTATTTGCAAGCACGTGCATGCATTGGAAGTGGGAGAAGGACACAAAAAGTATGTATGCGTATATAATGCGGCATTTGATAAGCAGATGGCGCGCCATTTATAACCTAACCGCAGCGTATGTACATATGTAAATGCATATATTCGTACATATGTTGATTACAGTTAATGTGGATCTGTTTGGTTTCGTTATCGATTTTGTTTTCGATATTGTAATAGATATTTTTATCGGTTTTATTATCGATATTTTTATCGACTTTGTTATCACTTTGTTATCGATTTTAGTATCGATTATTTATCCGTTTTGTTATCGAAATTTT
>NW_016170975.1:0-9972 GCF_001687245.7 Rhagoletis zephyria
ATCTTTGAACTCACCACAGACTTTTGTATTTCGTAAGACATTTGTCAATTCTGACAACTATCCTGAAAGAGTTTACTGTCTATCGAAATACTAATTGAAATATTTGCTAACGGGGAGGTCTTAGCGTTATGCCGTTCGCCTGTTAGCAGTACGATTTTTAAAAATTAAATTAAATTAAAAAATATATGTTTTCGTTAATTTTAATGGCCTTATAACAATTATATTCAACAAGTTTTATGAGCTTGAGGCCATGTTCAGTGAAAACTTATAGTGGAAAAGCAAGAATAATTTGAAAAAAATGGTAGAAGTGATCAANAAAACGTCTTTTTCAAATGTATGCACAGAGAATTGCTCTTATTAAACTTTTATTGTATACAAAGGTACATAAGTATTTACGTAAGATATATTAAAATATCATTTCGACAGAGCACCTTTAAAATTCATTGTAAACTGCTTTAAGATCGTTATATAAAAATCATTTTATACATACACTTGTGATCAACTGATTAAGTCATCAACATTTTGATCGATTGTGGCTGTTTTTGTTTATTTAACGTTTATTATTTTTCCATAAAAGCCCAGCTTTTTATATAACAAACAAAATATAAATTCACATTTCAAAACTTTGTGCAAAAATTATAAAAAATCTGCAAAATTTCAACTAGATTTTCACCTTTTTATTCCGTTTTTTAGGAATTTTTTTGAGTATCCTATCAAGCATATTAAATTCCAAGGTAATAATGTGCAAGTTTTAAGTTGCTAAAGAATCGCGTTGATTTTTAATAATTCTTTTTCTTGTAGCATTTGGTTAGGTAATCGGTTGTCGAAAATGCTAAATTACGGTCTGTAAGATAGCAATATTTCATCAGTTTTTGCGTTCATTACATTTTCACGGCAGTCTTAAAAAAGTCGCCTACTTTTTTCTGACTTTTTATGCTGCTACAGCTTTTTTGGTGCTTTTGCGAGCATGCGTGTTGCAATAGATCAGCTCTTCCTGATTTGGCTTTTAATGTGCAATTGCAAACATTGCAGTAAGTCTCATAACCTCAAGTGTTTACAAAACCAGCCTTTGAACGCGGGATCCTTAGTCCAAGAATCCAAAAAAATGCGCGTACGCTTGGTTTGCATCATAGTTAAGTCATCTCTGTCCAAAGAATAAATATCTTTTGTAGAACAGTGCNTGCGCTTGATTGTAGTTGGCTTAGCAAAGTGAAATAGTGGAAAATAAGCAACAAGAATTAACAAGACAAACTTAGCACAGTGCGTAGGCAACTGGCTGAGTCAGTGGTGATCGTCGGTTCGAATCCTACTGAAAGAAGTCTGATGAGAAAATGTGGTGATTTCCGAAACAGCTATCACTTCTACCATTTTTTCAAATTATTGTTGCTTTTCCAAAATAAGTTTTCACTGAAAACGGCCTCAAGCTCAAAAAAATTGTTGAATATAATTAAAAAATATATATATTTTTATTCTTAAAACACTAAAAACTAATAAGCAGCAGAAAAATAGATTAAAAAAATGAAAAAAAGCAAATATAAAAAAAATGTTTAAAACATTAATTGAAATTAAAAAAATATATACATTTTAAATTATTATTATTTATTAAAATCTAAAAATTAAATTAGCAAAAGAAAAAAACTTAGTCAGAAAAGAAAAAAATATTTAATAAAAAAATTACAAAAATTAAATATAAATATAAATATAAAAATAAATCTAAAAATTAAAAAAAAAAATAATTATTAAAACAAGAACTTAAATATAAAATGAAATAAAAAAATATAATTTTAAACAATAAAATCTAAAAATTAAAAAAAATAAAATGAACAAAAAAAAATATAAAATTAAATAAGTTTCTAAAATAAAATGAAGGCAAAAAATATCTTTCTTTTATAAACAAAAAAAAAAATCTTAAATTCACATAAAATTGAACTAAATAGAGAATAAAATATTCAAAAAAGAATTAAAAAGCATTCTTCTTCTTAAAAGAATAACATCTAAAAGTTAAAAAAAAAAAAATTAATTAACCAAGATAGAAAAAAATTAAATATTAAAAAAGCAAAAATACGTAAAGTAAAAGTCAAAAATTAAATGAAATTAAAAAATACAGTGCTTTGGAGCGGACCGGAGTAAGGAGCAAAGGATTTTAGCTAGAGCGCAGCTGGAGCAAAGGGCTAAAAAAATTAATTTGCTCCTTAGCTTTTTAAACAAATTTTCAATATTTTTTTATTTTTTTGTTATTTTTGTCCTAGTAACTATTGTGAAATATTTTTATTGGTGTTTTTCCAAAAGAAATTTCAGTAATAACGGCCTCAACCTCTATAAAAATTAAAAAAAGTTAGTAAATTTACTTAAATTATTCTTGTTTTGCCCCTGAAAATGAACGTGTTAAATTATTTTCCATTCTATTTAATTAACTTTGAAATTTTTTGTTTGGTTTTGCAGAAGTGTATACATATATCTAGATGCATTTTTGCATCAAAAAGAAAAAAAAACTTTGCTCCGAAGCCCTGAAAAAAAAATATTTTTCTTTTTAAAATATTACAAATTAAAATAAAAGAAAATTAAAAAAATTTAAATTAAAAAAAGAAAAAAAAAATCGCTGCTACAGGACTCGGATCTCTCGAATTGCACACCAGTGCTCTGCTCACGAACTCACTTTTGGAGTGACGCGAGCTAAAAGAAAGTACTTTCTCTCAAAATAAATTTTCGCCGCGAGTGGTGGATGCGCGAGCTTTTTTTCTAAGACTTTTTTGTTAGACTAACAAAAGTCTTTCGAACTATCTTGCCATCTGTCTTTCTTTTGTCTTACGAAAAACTTTTTACTATCTTAGCCAAAATTTTCCTGTTAGGTTATTCCATGTACATATGTAAGTATGTACATGTGTTTTAACCGCCTTCTGCTTACCTGAAACTTGAATGACCACATCGAACGCGCTTTTCTATGGAAATGGTGAGATGTCCAATTAGACCGTTCATACGACAGCACATCTAATACCAAAAGTTCACGGTTGTATCGCACTCGTTTCAGACGAAAAATTAACCTTTGCAAAAGAGAATTTTCTAGACTAAATTTGGGTCACTGAACACAATTGCATGATTTTTTCATGAGATATTGAAAGGTATTGAAAAAAAATCTGCAAAATGCTGCTTTGAAAAGAAAAATGGGTATCGTTTTCGTGTTCGTAGGCTCACGCGATTGCCACAAAATTTGTATAGTTGTGTTATCGATTCTCTCGCATCATCGAGGCGTCGGTAAAACCACAGCGATATCCCTAGATTCCCCCCCCCCCCATTTTTAAGAAAACTAACTCCAATTTATTTCCTATATTGTACATACTTTTTATTTATGCATTGGTCTTAAATATTTTCTTTTTGGCTGAATTTCATTGACATTTTCTTTATACAACTTAGCAATTGGTTTTGCTTAAAATACATACATACATAAATTTCTAGCGAAAAAAAATGCAGCTTCGCTCCTATAATTTGTTTTTTTTTTTCGCACACAAATACTTTTCGTAATGATTTTGTGTGGTTTGAAACAGTTTTAAAGAAATTAATTATTTACGGATAAATCATAATTATGTGGTTTAAATGTTCATCCTGGAGGGGATCGCTTTGTAAATATTTGTGCTTTTTGTTTAACAACTTAATTCAATTAAAAATGAAATATTTGCTTTGAATAAATAAATATATACTTATGTATTTGTGCCTAGGTATGGTAAATACCTACACGATTTTGCAGCTTTTAATTGTGTATACATAGTTTATTATTTTATACATATTTAGATATATATATATATATATGTATATGTATATGTATGTATATATATATTTTTTGTGTAGGATTTTCACAATATGCATGTATAAATATGTATGTATGTTAGCGTGTAATGTCTGTAAGTAAGTAGTAAATATATTTATAAATATGTACTAGTTGTATTTGTAATACAATGTTTCTATGTAGATAGTATGTACATATGTATGTATATGTAGTTGTATGTGTATGTAATTGTGATGCCGATTGCAGCGTAAAGTGGAATTTTGTATTTATTTATTTATTGTATTTTTTTGTTGTTGTTGGAAAGTTGCTTGTGTTTATATTTCATAAATATGATTACGCATTTGTAATGTTTTTCTGTGTGCTTCGTATTTGTATATTTGTGTTTGGGTTTTTGTTTGGTTACCTGTGTGTTGTGTTTGTGTGTTGTGTTAATGGAAAAACACAGTTTTAATCTTTGGTTTAATGCTTTTCATAATTTTATTAAATGTTGCTGCGGGAGGCTAATGGATTAACAACTTGCTTACATATACACAAACTTTTTTCACATAAATATATACATATTTATGGTATTTGTGTACATCATACATACAAACATATGTGTATATAATTGTAATACTTTATTGCTAATGCTATATTTATACAATATTATATTTTTTGTTTGAGTACAATGCAGTTTGCTCTGCGATTTTACAAAGTTTTTTTTTCGTTTTTTTTTGTTCATTTCGCTTTTTGCTTACACAGTTAATATTTAACCTTTTAATTAAAATTTTTTTCAGCTTTATACAAAATTATTATTACCATTTTTTTTTTTTTTTTTAATAAGTATAATGCTTAATGGAATATTTTTGTGTGTTTTTAATTACTATGTCTTTTTAATAATTATAATTTTCTACTTTTGCTTTCCCCTTGCTTGTGTAGTCTATTCACAAAAGTGCTCTTTATCAGGGAAAACAAAACGTTTGCTACTATCTACTAAAATTATCAACTAAAATTTTAGTGCGTTTTTAATTTTATAGAATAATGCGAGTTTAAGTCTGCAATTTACAGTTATTCGATTTAGATTACGGATTATGTAAATATTACATACATACATATATTAGTAAGAATATCAATACGTTAAGCCTACGTAACTTTATGTTCCAAAACTTAAATTTTTAACCTGGCGCTTTTAGAAAGACAAGAAAATTTTAAATTTGCGCAAATAGTCATTTTCGCGCATACATATTTTTTCCTCTTCATTTTGACAACCGTGAGAGATTTCTGGAAGCGTTCCAGTGAAAAGTGTTTGTCAAGGCAGAAGTCCCAGCGCACAGTGGTTCATATCTGGCATTTAGTGCCCATAATTCAATGGAGCTTTCATTTTTCACTCAATTTGATTATTTTTTTTTATGAAAGTTTCTAAAATTTGCACACCAGTTGAGTTCGGTTTATGAATTTTCATTTACTTGTGTTGATTATTTTAGTTCAAATTGCAGAAAGAGAAAAAAATTTTGTTAAAAAGTAATTCTCGTGTTCCATAATAATATATTTTACATAATAAAAATCGTTGAAAACAATTGTAAAGTTCACCCGAAAGGAAAAAGTCCAAAAATTTCAAATGTTAAAAAAATGGTACCAAAATTAAAATTTTTTTATCTTTAGAAAAGTTTTTTGTATGCAGTTTATATTATCTTGGTGAATTTCTTTTTCTAACATTTAAAATTTTTCTTGTGATTTTTTTTTAAATTTTTTGGGAACCCGAAAAGTGTTTTCAACTAGGTTTTTTTATGTAACATTTATTAACTGGAACAGGAGAGCCGATTTTTTCGTAACTGCTACTTTTTCCGCACTCTTCACTAAAAAATTTAATATAAAGATATGAAAATTCAAAAATCGAGCTCAACTAGTCACTTGCTAATTTTATAAGCTTTCATTAAAAAAATTAATCAAATTGGTTGAAAAATGAGGCTCCATAGAATTATGAACCTTAAAGTTCAGTCTTGAACCACTATGCAGCGTAGGGTGGCAATGGATGGCAATGCGAAGACAGCTTTTAAAAAAGTGTTGAAGTAGTTTTTTCGCATTCGTATCCAATAGGTCGAGGCGGCACAAGCATACATATCTACACATAATCGTACAGAAGCAGACTAGTATTGTAATTAAGTACATGCTTACTTAACTATATTAGGTTATTTAAATTTTTTTTACGTTAATATATTTTAATATATTTTATGCGATACCACAACTTTAATTTTTTTTTTTAATTTTTAAGTTTTTGTTATTTTTTTAATTCCTTCCCGTTGTAAACTAAAGGCTTACATATATCTAAATGGTGCTATTTTCCTTAGCTTGTTTTTTATATCTGCTATGTAGATTTAATTTTTTGTCACAACATTTTTGCAGCATACGATTTTAATAATTTCATTAATGCTAGCCTCTTAGCTCTTACAAACTAGTATATCTATTTATAAACACATTTTTACATAGAATTTCACCTTAATCAGCTACCTCAGCAGACTCTATCGGACAATCTTTTTTTATTACAGCTTGGTACTAATGTTTTTTTTTTTTTTGCTTTTTGAGTCCTTTTTTGGCTTATAATAAACGAAACGAATATCTTCTTTATTATATCTAACACTCTATTCGTCTTTTTATAAGGGAAACCTGCTTAGGGTTACTTAATAAAGTACATCGCTTATTTTACATGCTTTATAATTTATATAGTTTTACAGTGTTTTGGAGTTGCATTTGATAATAAAAGAACAAAGGAACAAATTGAGCTTTCGTCTTTAAATAAGAAAAAGCGGTGTAAAAATGCTGCTATGCAGTGACTCAAAAAAGTGTTCAAATGCTGTTTTTTTTTTGTAATATTAAAATGTTTTACAAGTTCAATTTTTTATATTNTAATAAAAGAACAAAGGAACAAATTGAGCTTTCGTCTTTAAATAAGAAAACGCGTTGTAAAAATGCTGCTATGCAGTGACTCAAAAAAGTGCTCAAATGCTGTTTTTTTTTTGTAATATTAAAATGTTTTACAAGTTCAATTTTTTATATTATATTATTTTATAAAAATATTGTTTATGAAAATGTAAATAAAAGTCTTTCAATAGCTTTATAGCCTATACAATTTTAGTATGTAAAATAAAGTGCAGTGAAACTCGGTCTTTTGCGGTTCTATTAATTATATGAAGTATAATTTATAAAAACTGGCCTTGATTTTTTGAAATTTTTTTCCAAACGGTATTACACACATAATTCCATAAGAAATTCATATTTCCAAGGAAAAAAGGGCAAAAAAGAAATTATCAAAAATCGTCTTTATTTTTCAGTCGCTTGAAACTTGNTATATTATTTTATAAAAATATTGTTTATGAAAATGTAAATAAAAGTCTTTTTTTTTATATTATATTACTTTATAAAAATATTGTTTATGAAAATGTAAATAAAAGTCTTTCAATGGCTTTATAGCCTATACAATTTTAGTATGTAAAATAAAGTGCAGTGTAACTCGGTCTTTTGCGGTTCTATTAATTATATGAAGTGTAATTTATAAAAACTGGCCTTGATTTTTTGAAATTTTTTTCCAAACGGTATTACACACATAATTCCATAAGAAATTCATATTTCCAAGGACAAAAGGGCAAAAAAGAAATTATCAAAAATCGTCTTTATTTTTCAGTCGCTTGAAACTTCCACATTATTATACTAAAATTTTATGGGCTAACTAAACTAAATTCAGATTAACAATTTCGAAAATTCGATAAATAAATGTGTTAATTTTCTTTACAGTTTGAAACTTTGATAGCTTGAACAATATTTTTATAAAAAAAAAATCAAGTTGAATAACACTGAATGTTGAATGTTTGATAAAAAATCAACATGGGCGGGAATACTTATTTGGGCTATGAAACTAAAGATTCAGAATTCAAATTTCGAAATTTTGTTGAACATTTTTAGATTTTTTTTTTACTTTGTATAAAGTCTTAAACTTTGATATATGTACATATGTATAAAGAATGAACAATATTTTTATAAAAATATAACAAAAAACTNTGTTAATTTTCTTTACAGTTTGAAACTTTGATAGCTTGAACAATATTTTTATAAAAAAAATTCAAGTTGAATAACACTGAATGTTGAATGTTTGATAAAAAATCAACATGGGCGGGAATACTTATTTGGGCTATGAAACTAAAGATTCAGAATTCAAATTTCGAAATTTTGTTGAACATTTTTAGATTTTTTTTTTACTTTGTATAAAGTCTTAAACTTTGATATATGTACATATGTATAAAGAATGAACAATATTTTTATAAAAATATAACAAAAAACTGTAACTTGAAAAACAATGAATGTTGGAAAAGAATCAACATCGGAGCGGACACTAGTTTGAATCACTGTGTCTACATAATGCGTTGAAAATATTTGATATTTTCTCAACGGCAAAAGAGTTGGGAGCTCTGCGTGTTGGTGGTGTTATGGCTACCNTAAACTTTGATATATGTACATATGTATAAAGAATGAACAATATTTTTATAAAAATATAACAAAAAACTGTAACTTGAAAAACAATGAATGTTGGAAAAGAATCAACATCGGAGCGGATACTAGTTTGAATCACTGTGTCTACATAATGCGTTGAAAATATTTGATATTTTCTCAACGGCAAAAGAGTTGGGAGCTCTGCGTGTTGCTGGTGTTATGGCTACCGTCCACCCACAATTTTTAAAGTAAACCGAAACAGTTTGCACAAGCCATCGTCAACAAAGTTAACACGGTATTTTAGCTGAATTTGTAGAAAATTTGTTCTAAAAAATGCTGAATACGAAGATCGAAATCTAGACACAAATTTTTGCAAATTTTATATATATAAAGCGTAGTTGTGCTATTTTTTTTTTTAAGTTTGAATGTTAATCTTTTACAAAAAAATTTATGTTTCACAAATCATCAAAATATTTTTTTTTTTTTTTAATTTGAGCGGAAGTTATAAGCCTAAAAGAAAAAAAATCGATAACTTGCTTCCAATAATGTTTTCGTACATTAGTGTTTTCATTTGTTGTTGCAAATTGTTCATCTCTAGCAATAGGTGTGTATAGCAACTTCTGCAGTAAAAAATTGTAGCGCGTAAAAGCAAAATAGAGCGTGAAATTGAGAAGAAGAGTTATTGACCACAAAACTAGTAAAAACTTGCAGGTGAATAGTTGTTGCACTCTCTTGATATTCTGCTGTAAACATTTTACTATTTATAAACCCAACTCAGAGCAGCCTGTAGTTCTCACTCATGGGGATAGACGACAAATAAAACCGATGGCAAGCGATCATCCATTCCTAAGTGCATAGCAAATCATTGCATCACTTCTTAAATCCAAACAAAAAGCAGTGCATCTTGAAACTATGTATACGAAAAGCGATGAATGTTACGGTCTCGAACACCTAACCGGAAGTTTTCGTGTCGCCGAATCCAAAAAAAAAAATTTTTTGGGTCTAATGGAAGACGCTCAAAACTGTACAACAAGGTGGTAGTGGCGTTTATTGCTTAATTAACTCATAAATGTACGAAGACTTTAGTGAAAGAAAAAATTAACGGGTGTTTTTTATGTTTTAGCTAATAACTTTTGAAGTATAAATAAAATGAAATTCTTTTACTTATTGTTTTACAAAGAAATACCTAATAAATCAATTTTCATCCATATTTTTTTTATATTTTTATTTCTGCTAATCACTGCAGTTCTTTGTTAATACAGTTTGAAAAAGGTGCTGTACGAAGACTTTAGTGGATCTCTGTATATGTATGTGTGTATACACATACATAGCTATGTTTTAATCATGGCCTTTTCCTAACTTATGTTGCATTCACCAGATGGCCAAATCATCTAGGGCAAGCAGGATGTTTACACGACATTTAAATTACTTGCACTCCTCAACTGTCATAAATGCTTCGTAAATACGTAAACCTCGTAAACTTACTTAATTTAGTGGGGAAACCCGGTTTATGTACGAGGTTTACGCTGCTACGAAGCATTTACGCGATTAAATGAATACCCATATTGGGTTGATGACACAGCAGATCATGCTAAACTTGATGGGCGCATTGTACAAAGTCTCAAATGGATCGATGCATCTACCATATATATCTATCTAACATACACATATGCACATGTTTTTTTTTGCATATATAGTACAGTCATTTTTATATATTTATACACGGAACG
>NW_016170975.1:13132-15058 GCF_001687245.7 Rhagoletis zephyria
GCGGCATGCGGCATGGCCAAAGCAGAAATAATGTGCCGGCAGCTGCGCACCCAAAATAATGCTGCTAATACATGCCAGCTGCTGCTGTCTTTAAATGAGCTTGGGCTTGGGCGTGTGTGTGTGTGTATGTGCGACGAGCGCTGCAGTTGGATGCAGCTAAAGTTTGTCAGGCAAATGGCAACTGGTACCTTCAACTACTCGGCTTTGTGGTAATGTGTTTTGCAAGTGGGGCCCTTTTCGCAGTACATGGATGTGCCTGTGTGTGTGTGTGTGTGTGTGTGGCATATGTTAAAATTGTTGCGACATGTTTGTTGCGGTCTCTCTACGTGTTGTATGCAACAGTGGCGCCGAAAATGCTTGCCATGGCCAGTTTTAGTGTGTTTTTTTTTGGTTGTTAGCTCATTGTTTTTGTTGTTGCCCTTACATCCTGTGCCTGTAATTATGCTTAATGTCCAGCCGGAACATTAAGGCGTGTGTCAGCGGTGTGACCATCATGCACACGCTTGTGTGCTGCAGCAGGCTCTTATGCAAATGTGTGTGTCAGCGTGTGTGAGTTGGATGTTTTAGCAGTATTTTGCATATGTTTAAATTTCGGCAGTTAAGTCAGATTTTGCAAATTAGCTGATACTCGCTACGAGGCATGGTTTTTGTAGAAATAAATGCAACATATGTATGTACATACACTGGCGGCAGAAATAATAGACTCGTCGTACTTAGGAGAAATTTGTCTATATTTCTTTAGTTTATTTTATGTTTAATATATATATTTTTTTTAAGCCTAGGGAGTTATACAACAACCGCCATATAAATGCGCTTTTAAATTTTTGAAAAAAAATTATAAAAATTCGACAAATGTTCACCAAATTTACAAACATTTTATTTAGAATTTTTACAAACAATTTTGGTATGCAGTTTTGTAGCTCATTAAAGTGCAAGTTTCAATTGGCTACAAAATGCCGTTGGTTTTTGGGAATTTTTTTGCTGACAGTGTCACGCATTTTTTCTCATACAAAGTGTTCTCGAAAATTTGTCTATATGGAAGACAATGCTTAGCATCGTCAACAAAAAAAAAAAAAAAAATTGTAAAAAAAAAAAACAAACGGTATTTTCCAGCCACTCGAAACTCCCTCTTTATTATACTAAAATAAAACTGGCTACAAAACTTCATACCAAAAATTCTTCTAAAAATTCTGAATAAAAAATTAAAAAAATTGCTGAAGATTTATCGAATTTTTTTAATTTTTGTTCAAAGTTAGAAAAGCAGATTTGTTGTTGTTTGTTGTATAACTCCCTAGGCTTTTATAAAAAAAAATATTAAATATTATTTTTTGGCGCCAGTGTACATTAGGGTGGTCCAAAAACAGTAAAGTCGGAATTGTAATGCTCTCACCCCCTAGGATTGTTCTATATCGAAAAAAGTATACCCCTATTTTTTATTTTGAAGTCAAAAAATATTTAGAGGTCGCTCAAAGCGCTCAAAGTTTTCCATGTATTTTTATATGGGAAAAATAAAATTTTTCGTAGAAATGGTATAGAATTCGTGAAAATCAATATTTTTCAATCGCAAAGCTCGGGTTCTCTTTAGGAGATTTTCAGTGATAATACCCAGTGGTTTATTTAACCATTTTATAATACTAACGATTTTTTATTGGTCGCCCCATTGCATTTTTCGAGGTTTTTGTGGGTTTTTTGCGGTCCTATAAATTAAACTTGCGATGAAAAAATGGTTAAATAAACAATTGGGTATTATTACTGGGAATCTGCTGCAGATAAACAGAGTTTTTTTGTTAAAAACATACTGATTTTTAATATTCTATACCATTTCTACGAAAAGTTGTATTTTTTCCCATATAAAATAGATGGAAATAAGGGTATACTTTTTTTCGGTATAGAACGATCCTAGGGGGTGAGAGCATAAAAATTCCG
>NW_016170976.1:0-15053 GCF_001687245.7 Rhagoletis zephyria
CACTCTCTTTCACGCACACACAGCTAACCGCATCATACATATGTTTATGGATGTATGTAGACATATTTGGGCCCTTGCAACAAAATGGGCGAATAACCCGTAGCATTAAAAGTTTTAAAAAATTATGAAAGCATTTAGTGCATGTGCTTATGTAGTATGTAAGCAGGTGAGGGAATGAGCTGGATGGTTTAAGCATACAACCGTTGTACATATGCACATATGTATGTTCGCAGAGAATGTATATAAGTAGGTGGATATGAGTACATATGTATGTGTGTATGTCTGCAAGAAAAAATTTGCTAATGAGTATTTGCCTTCGCGGCTTCGCCTCTTATGGTTCAATATCCTGATCGAATAAGAAGTTTAATGGCTCGTTTTAGGGCACACGCACATACGGTCTTATATTAACAAGCATATGCACATACATACATACATAGGTTCATATGTTTGTTCATAGGAGTAGTTTAAACGCTTAAAACTAGATGCGTATCTTTTATTGTTGCTGCCTCCACACTCACACACCTACGAAATTACATACACATGTACATATATGTATATGTGCTATAATGCAGTGTGTTACATTTAAGTGAATATGCTTGGGTGTTAGCAACAAACAAGCGTTGTTGCTTGGTTTCTCAGATCATCGCAAATTTCCGATTGGCTGCGGCGATTCTGATGCTATGCTTAAAATTAACGAAAACTTAACGGCTGATCGCTCATAATTTTAATCAATCTGCTGCGGGCTACTGATGTGCAATAAAAAATGGATATTTGTAAATGCGAAAATATGTATGAATGGTGAGCAAACGGAAATAATAGCATTTTTGTAAATGCGAGTATTGAAAGGGCTAGAATGCGATGGACAAATTATGATATGATGGTAGCATATATGTACATATGTATGTATTAAAGCATGCATAATTTTGTATTTGAATATTAACGTTTGCACTTTCACTCTATCTTAAAAATATTATAAAGGAAACGAGTTCGGAAACCAATCAGATAACTCCCATTCAGTTTGTGCATTGCCCTCGATTACCAACGGAAGATTAAATGTGTCTCTTTGTTTCCCATAATATTTATATGTATTTCATATGTATTTAAATGTATACTTATATTGATAATTATGAAGTGAAAAGCTGTGCCATTGTTCTTCTGTGTTTGCAAATATAGTCTCACGACAATACTCAATCCCAAATCCGGCATCGGAATTCACGATCTCTGGGCAACCTGAGCAACCCATGTGCGAGATGCGAAAACCAACCTGTGCGGAGCCTTCGGTAACGGCGGAAAGAGAGGGATCTTCATTGGGGCCACTCCGACTTATTTGATTTAAGAGCTCAATCCCCTTGATCCTTCTGCCATCACATGGAGCTTTCTACTCTACAGGTGTGCATCTTAGGAGAATTTTGGGAACTCTTTCAAGCCTTCAAGCGTTGATTTTTCTAACACTTTTTGGTTTTTATCGGTAAATAGTTACTTCAGTCTTACGCCTCATTAAAAAGCTCAAACGGTGTAAAATAGCAAGATCCAAATGACATCGGCCCGACGAGAAATTATGCGTCGGGAAATACTCTCTTGCAATAAATCTGTGAATGACCAACTCTGGCTTCGGTTGTTGTATGAGCTGGACGTTATACGAATAAGCGGAAGGAATCAGTTATGAATACGTGTCCGAAGATTGGATTCTCAGGGTACTGATCAGTGAGGCTGCGGACCTGGCGAATCCACCATTAACCAGTTTTCATAGCTCGTCAACTTTTTCGTCGACCTTAGAGCAACTTTGGACAGCACAAAATAACGTTGACTGTACGACGCTATATTTAGTAACATTGAGCATAATGCTTAGCTCCATCAAAATTGAAGTAAAAGACCTCTCCGCGCCTTGTGGGACTGAACAGTTTAGACAGAACAACTAACTTTCGTGCTACTCTTCTTTAGATATTTGTTTTGGCGGCGACAGAGCTACACCGCAACCGTGACTGTAGCCGATTAAGTCTAGTTGGTTCCATTTTTCAAGGGGAAGATAGTGGTCTTCCCCTGCCATCGACAAAGCGATTGGATAATGAAGATAAACAATTTACAGATGTGGCCCGTGGCCCGTGGCCCGTTGTTTTTAAAATGATCCGAGGGGATGTTGTAATACGAACTGTCAATCTGAATCACAGTGGCGCTAAATGCGATTCGGCTGGCGTATGCAGACGGCTTTGGGTCGCGTCGACTTCAACAGCAGGGCCATGAGTGCAGCATTTTCTATCGTAGAGAAGGAGGGAAAAGAAGTTCCAGCGGTGAAAGAAAACAAGAAAAATTTGCTCCTTGGTCACAATGTTACGCTCTCTCACATTTCCCGCTCTAAGTACCGCCGCGAAAGTAGTAGTCGGATTTCAGCAAGCCCGAAAGATTAACGCTGCCATCGGGCGCAACGCGAGCCATGTTTGGCCGCTATAGGGTACTGAATAAGGAAGCGACACGTATTTACCGTAATTGGAAAAGAGAGGCCTAAATACCCGAGTGCGAAGAGCTTGAAATGCTGGCCGACAAAAAAATAACGCTCGAAAAATTGTACATAGAGTTAGGCGACTTACGGAAAGTTTTAAATTATGGAGGGAACACTTTTCTATCCTACAATTAGTAGCAGCACGGGAAATTGTGAAGAAGAGGATCCTGGGCCCCCAGTCGTTAACGATGGAGTCGATGTTCCACCTGACGATGACGAGGTAGCAATAGCGATAACGCGGCTGAAAAACAACAACGCTGCTGGAGATGCGTGCATTCCCGATGACTGAAATTTAATTGTGCTCTTCCCAATTCACAAAAAAAGGCGACCCGGCATTCGCGCCAAACTACCGCAGTATCTGCCTTTTAAGCATAGGTTACAAGTTCGCATCGAGCATATTGTGTAAAAAATGTATAATGCACCATAGACCAGATTATTTCAATATGCCAAATCTTGGAAATGACCCCCGAGAAAAGGTTCGGCACTCACCATCTGTTTGTCAACGTCAGCGATGTATGAATTTGGCATCCCCGCGAAACTGATATGACTGTGTAAAATGACGTTGGGTCTGGTGCTCAACGAGGACAAGACGAATTTCGTTTACTTGGGAACTAGCAGTAATACTAATAATAATTTCAGCACCGAAATCCAACGCAAAATCACTTTAGCCAACAAATGCTACTTTGAATTGAGTAGGCAACTCAGGAGTAAGGTCCTCTCTCAACGTACGAAAACCACACTCAATAGGTCACTTAGCATGACCGTGTTGGTATATGGCGACTCCGCAGAATTGCCCAAGTTCTGTTCGCATAACAGCTTCCATTTCCAATACTTTATTTTTTCGTTGTATGGTTTGAACAAAAAATTTGGTTTTCAGAAACAAAATAATAACAAAGATAAATATTGGTCAAGTCTACACTTTAACTTACTTATTAAAAATAACACTCCTTTTCTTGGGGCCTACATGTTTGCATAGAAGAACCTTGATTATATAACTAATTCCTATTCGGACTACAGCCAACTTTGACATTTAAACTGATTAAAAAAAAAGGTAAAACACATGTCACAGTTCTAATAAATTGATGCTACAGCCGATATCGATGTCCGCAAAGCTCATTATTGCATTTGCATACACTTAAAAAGGCTCACCCACATGCATATGAACAATATAAAAAGGTATGTACGCACATACATACGTATGCATATATGTACATATGTAAGCATGTATGTTTACAATTGTATGAAGCTTCATCAGCGCACATCACTTGTGACCACCCATCAGCAATGATCTACACTGAATCGCTCATGTTGACAGCTTGTTGCAAACGTCACGGCAATAAAGCAACTATGCTGATCTCGTCGATTTTATTTATATGTGGGTACAAACCGTAAATTGACAACGTATATATGCGAACATACAAACATACGTATAAGCTACACAAACACAACACATAAATAAGAAGATCGGACAACAACAATGCAGTCAAAATTGCAATTGCAATTGTAAAAGCAAAGCGAAAACAATACCAGGCCCGGCGAACTCAATTTGAATACACATGAAAATTGGATAATTTCCCGTGGATATCACAGAAAACGCATTACGAAAAGGACACTCCTGAATGCCACAGAAGACTATTTTTTTTTTGGTCTTATTTATATAAGGTTTTTCATTTCATTTATTTAAATTTTTTCTTCGTTCGTTCCGAAATCGACTACTTTGACTTTACAGCTTTTCAGCTGTGGCAAGATGCAGTTCCCAGCGATTGATATATGTATGCAAGTATGTTGGTGCAACACACATTCCCATGAGCATTATTTAGCCACAATACAATAAGATCCCTCAGGCAGCGCTGGGTAGTCACAAACAAAGGCACTTGCCACTACCCTCGCTCCATAGCGAACGGACCAGGGTTACCACTGCAAAACTTTCTTTCCTACCAAGAGCTGGTTCTAAAACATTCTTTCCTACGATTGAAGAAAATGGCGTTTGACGGCAGTAAATAATTTTTTTTTGCTGGTTTTTATACTTAAAATAAGACTTCCAGGTAAACAAAAAGATCAGAATAATAGCTGGCATATACATATTTTATATATATATAGCACACAAAAAAGTGATGTGTGTTTTTAACAAGACCAACCTACCGACAAGTAATTCGACATGCTGAACACGAATCTAAGGTCCGTTTGACTTCTACCCCATCAAATTTTCAGGTAATTTGCGAAAAACCGAAAAAAGGGGCAAACAATTGCATAGTTTATAGTTTTAATAAAGCCTTCGGAGTAAATGACGGATCAGAAAATGAAATTCCGACGTAGAATTTTTATACATCACTCATTTGCATACGCATATTTATCATGAAATATATATGTATATGTACATAAATAAGGTGAAAATAAACCTCACGGTTAGGTGCCTAATACCCGGGTCTAGAAGCCGCTTTTACGCCCATCAATTCAATCACATGATATCCCTTTAGATACCCTGTGGATACAACATTTTATAGCGTACACGGAGTTCAGAGAATCGCCGAAGGTAATTGCTGAAATTCTGCCTATGTCAGTAGGCAACGAGTTTTTTAAGGTTTTTGGCAAACAGTTGGACCCATCCAAGAAACGGAATGAGGGTAAAACTGATATTGTCCCCATTTGGCAAGCCTACTCATCGTGCTGACAAAGTGACGCACTACTACAAACCAGAGATGTTTTATGTTTTATGAGCAAAGAAACCTACCAAAATTTTAAGCATCCTACCAAAACGGCAACCCTGGAAGGGACATGCATAAACAGCAAAGAAGAAGCCCGCTAACCACTGGCTACTTTGCGCACCAACAGCACTAACAACACGAAAGCGTCGATGAACTCCACAGGCAACCGATGCAAACTTGCAATCACATGACCAATATGCAAAATAAGTTTCACTTCCGAATCACACGCATGGCTTGTATTCGCTTGTATGAATGTATGTATGTATGTATTTATGTTTAAGCGCATGCGCGTGCACTTCCACCTTCGCATAGGCACATTTTCTGCTTGTTTTACATGTGTACGCACCACGCGATCATACTGTCCCGCTACAATGCTGCCGCCGCTCCTACATAGCAGCAATTCAAAACAATAGGCCCAAATTGTTGAACGAAGCTGGCTGGTCTGCTCGAATCGCCATTGGCCGCGCATCCCCCAGAGACGCAAGCAATAACTTAAGTGAATCCCTTAAAAAGGTAAGCGTCAGTAAAACCTTTGCTGCCCTTTTGTTTATTGTTTGTACAACGTGCTTTTTTTTTGGGTTTTTTTTTAACATTTCGAACAATGGCTTTTCTGAAATTCACTCGAATTAGCTTTGTTTGGTAGTGCGAGCATACAAACTGTCGGTGATGGGACCACACGAACGTAATTATCTTCGTGGCATTTTGATTTTCAGGTGGTCTCAGTGATCAATATTGCAATGCGAGGCGCCTTAAATTGTTCGGAATCTTGTCTATTTGCGAGGGTCATTTTAGAACTTAATCAATTGAATAAAATATTTAGGCGCCTCTGAGTGTAAAACGCCACCTGATGCAGAAATCTGCGAATAAATCTCTAGAGTCACGATACATACATACATATTTAAAAAGGAATGACTGCTTTCTGTTCCTTGATTCTAAAACTACTTACTAAAAAAACACCTCGAGAGCTTTGACGCCTTTAACAATGTCTTATACAAGTTAGAGTTTTTTCAAAATTTCAGATTTGAACGATTAAATTGAAATATCGCTTTCGTTTTTTTGGAAATAAATTTTTAGAATAAAATTAAGGGATGTGGTGCAGCGTTTCCCGCTTTGAGAAAAATGGTTTTAGCTGCTCGTTCCAGTAGCCACAGCAAATGTTAGAGGATTTTTTTGCCCAAATCAACTCAAATAAAACCAAAATACAATAAAATAGAAATTCTGGCAAAATGTGGTATTTTAAAAGCTAAAGCACTCCACAGAACGAAAAATGACACTGAAGATGGCACAATGCCGAAACCGGTTTGTCTGCAAACCAAACTTGGCAAGGGATGACGGAAATTCGTTCCAAAATAAATCACTCCAAAAATGCTTAGTCTTCCTGTTTTATTCTACAACCGTTCGTCGGTTTGGGTCGAGACCCAAAAAACTTCGCTAATTGTCTCTCTCCATTGCGAGTTTGCACCAGTTGTCCATCCGAGCGCAGACTTGTCCTTCTGCCCTTGGTCTTTCCATTGTATTCGTGAGCGCCCTTTTTTCGTTAACCACCCATGGGCGCCGAGTCGAAAGATTTTTTCAAGTCAGCGAAATCGTTGAATTTTTATGCGCTTGACTATGTCCATGTCGTTAAACAGTTCGTATAGGTCGTCATTCCATCTTTTTCGATACTCGTAGCTCGAGCGAACAGGGCCAAAAGTCTTGCGTAGAATAGTTCTCTCGAAACCCGCTAAACCCCTGCTTCTGTGCCATATAAAAGGACGGGCATGGTGAGCGTAATTTTTGTTCGTCAAGAAAAGGCTTCGCTTTTCAATAACCTACTGTCCCAAGGTATCACTTGTTGACAACAGTTATACTTCGCTTGATCTCCAATTGCTGACATTTTTGGTGGTGTTTATGCTGAATACTTGGTAGACGAAGTCTTTCACTACTTCAAAGTTATGCCTGTCAACAGTTCAGGCCGCCGATGTCGACGTCATCTGCATACGCCTGCAGCATCGTTCTTTTGCTATATGTATATTGTGCCACTACACCACAATGAGTAACTGTTTGGTGTGATTTTTGGGCTAAAGGAATCATCGGAACTTATTTCTTCGAAAATGATGCCGGTAACGATCTTACGTTGAACGTAATCGTGACACTAATAACAAACTTTTGTATAGCCTGAATTAGATGACATGGACTTGGACAATATATGACTTCCATAGGACGGTGTCAATTGCCACACAGCGGCCCTATGGCGAACGAAGTTCTCAGGAAGCTTTGTCTCACAAAACAACGAGTCTCACAAAACAACGAGGTCAAATGGCCGCTGAGGTCTTGCCATTTGGCACCAGTAGATTTCTTTCTCTGGGGCTACGTTAAACGTATGTTCTATGCCAATAGGCCCAAGGCGATGCCAAGGCTGAAGAATGAAATCATACACATTATAAATATTTAAATGATATATTTACATATAAATGATATAAATGCCATAGAACAAAAAACATAATTGGGGTATTCACACCAGCCTTGTGATCAGGTTAACTAGTTATATAGTTATACTTTTATCTCAGTTTTACATAAACAAAATACACTAGAGAATAATAATTTTTAAACAGATAACCTAATAAGAAAGCAGGTATGAATACCTTAAATGAAATAATAAATTATCACTTCGTTAAATTTTGGTTGTACTTGTATTATTTATAGAAGAAAATCTGCGGTCTTATGGAATCATCCTGTGGGTAATGGTCGCAAAATAGCAGCATCTCCTTTATGGTTTGAGAAAAGTACACTGAGATTCCAATCTTCAGGCATTTCCTCATCTTCATCTACGTGTCCATTTAAAAGCTTCGAGAAATGTTGCTTCCATAACTCGAATACCTATACTACGGACAGCTGCTACCAGATTTCCATCTTGCCGCAGCAGGAATTAGTCCCATTTTTGGAATCCTTTGATAGCTGCCTCATTTTCGGGTAGAATTTTTTAGCCTACTTCTGTCTTCCAGCATCTCCAGCTCTTAGCACTCCCGTATTTCTGCCTGTATTTTCCTCTTCTTCAGCTGGGAAGTATAAATAATTTACTATTTATATATATTTTTATGTTCAGGGATTCGTTAAATTATACACGAAAAACATCCCTACAGAGGGTTAATCTATCATCATTTCGCGTAAAAACTTAATGTATATTATAAATAAATATGTAATATTATTATACTTATTAAAGTATATACGTACTTATGTTTATCATATTAATCGTCAGATTTGTCACATCTTTAACCATATTTCCTCTATTAAAGATTTTTGATGTATGATCTACATAGCATGCAGTGTACATTTTTACAGAACACACAGTATTTACACAATAAGTTCCTCACCTGACCTATGAACCTCGGTTCTCGGTATCTGAACATGCATACATAATGCAAAATACGTACATAAATATGTATATTGACAAAACTTAAACAAATAAACATATGTACGTAATGGCGAATTTAGATAGATTCACGTATCCTTAATTGATCGGATTTCGGTCTGGCAAACAGCACCTTAACTCCTTCGTAACCGACGGAGCCTGCGCAGGCGTGCGATTGAATATCTATGTCGCATCGCAAGGTGAGTATCGTGCACAGATATTCAGACAGGAAACCTCAATAACAGCATCAGTCGCATTTGTTGCCACATCTCCTTTAAACGTCTCCGTGAGCGAAGGTTTTGCGCGCGATTTTTTTCAATCGAATGGAAGCGCGGTTGAATGGATGCTCTGGCTATTTGAATACACTTTTATTTTATTTGATTTGCATATATTTCGGTTTTAATTAGTTAACAAGGTGCTTTTCGTTTGTTTGCATTGCATGTTATATCAGCATATTGATGTTGTGCCAGTTTACTTTGTTGCAGGTTATTTGGTTGTTGTTATGTGGCTTGCTGTATTGTGTTGTTTCGCATGTTGTTAACTGCAGTAGCAAGCAAACAGAAGCAAATCGATAAAAGGAAACATCAATATACATACATATTTATTTTAGGATACGAATAAACAGAGGGTCACATGTACTTATACGAAAGTATGCTTGAATCTTGGGGTATTTGTATATATGTATGTATGTATGCATGTATTTATGTATTCGATTCCAAATAAATCTACTAAATACTTAACAGGAGACACCAGAATAACTAGAGATTCTTGGAAATTCTTTGAACAATTAGCCACGATTTATACTTCAATTTTATATAATAAGGAATTTCCACTAGGCATCGAAAAATGTGCGCCAAAAATTTTATGTGGAGACGAATTCAATGACAATTTTTCTTAACGTAATGGCGCAGGTATTTTTAATGCCTAACTTTGGCGAAAAATCTTATAAAATAATGCGTAGATTTTCTTTAAGACTCTTCCCAAAAGCAACAAATGCAGATCAACTTGCGGCTCTGCTTATTCAATACCAGGGCTGCATCCCAGGTTTTCAAACGAACCATCGCTTCTTTCGGGCTTTGAACCGAACCCTTTTTCATTGTGAAATGCCAAAATCGAAATCGGGTTTTAAATGACAATCCACCAAAGCATTTTTCAATTTTTTTAATACACACGCAAGTAGCACACTGCGGTACATAAAACTTGGTGTAAATTTACAAATTTTGTTAAAAATCTGATCAGTTGCACCAAAATTCACAAATTTACACCAAGCTATACCCCAGTGCGCTACTTGAGCAACTGTGTCCAAGCATTAAAAACGTTTATGAAAATTTGTTTATTTCTGCCGTACTGCGAATTTGACAAAAAGAAGTTACATATATAATAACTTATATAATTTATTACAGACCACTTCGCAGCTTCAAGAGTGGATACTAATCAGTTCATTACACTGTCCGGCAGTCGGCTGGGGAATATATGAAACCAAGTTTTTCTGAAAGTTTGGATTGTATATAGAAAACTAATTTCTCAGTTTTCCCATTTCGGCGATTTTGAACTTTTTTTTATTGATGTTAGTGGTCACAAAGTAGCATTAATGAAATTGAAATTGATTTACAAGCAAATATTTATACCATCAAAAGGCATTTGGGAGGTTTTGAAATCCAAGGAATCGGCAATTTGGTTTTACAATTTCAATTTGCAATTTGGTTTTACGCTTTGCAATTTGCAAGTTGGTTTTATCAAAAACGGCGGCTGGGTACGTTTTGACGCAATAGAACATGAAGAAACATTGCTTAGCAACATTGTTGAGAAACATTGTTTGCACTTTTCTTTCATGTTCCTACCATGCTTTTTGCACCAAAGCGCACACCAGCGGCCATTTTTGGAAAAAATAAAATACCAGTTCAGATTCCTCGGACCCTACAAGCCCCAGAAAGCCTTTGAAATGTATAAATATTTGCATTTAAATCGATTTTAATTGTTTTAAAAGCAGCACTGCGACCACCAACTTCAAATTGATGACAAACGCTTAAAATCGCCAACCCGGGAAAACTGAGAAATTACTTTTTTGTACTTTTATATACAATTCAGACTTTCAAAAAAAAAACTTGGTTTCATCAATTCCCCTGACAAAAACTGAAAATATTGTAGTGTTATCCAAACTTGCTTGAAATAATAATAACAAAGGCTTTTATTCATTTTCAAAATTCATATACTCTGTGATATTTGCAACACCTAGTATAAAAACTTAAACCATTTGAACCTAATCGAACCGAGATTCAGGGATACTCATATGAACTGGTTCTTGTACCGAATCACTGAACCGAACCACATCGATTTTTGGAGCGGCTTGCAGGCCTGTTCTATACAATTAGGATTACCGTTTTATCTACCTACCTTACTTCTTGAAAATTTTCCGCCGAACGTTTAAATGGCCACACTTGGTTTTTTTTCTTGTAACGTTTTCCTCTCGCCACTTTAATACTTTACAAAATGTTCGTGCACGCACCCTCAAATATAAACAAAACATAAATAAGAAAATTAAGTGATTGCAATCGTCTGACATTGTACAAAAATCTGTTTCACAAATACATACTTCGACAACACTCTGCTGTAGCGTACCACACAAACATGTATGTACATGCATGTGTATTTTTGCAAGGTAAAAAACATACATACATACACATAAACTCATTGTCTGCAAATAAGAAGTGTCACCTACATTCCCTATGTTGTTAAGCAACCTCAACAATAAAAGGAACAACAACAGCAGCCTTAACAAGCCAAAGCCACAATATAAAATACGTACATATGTACATATGTAGGTAACGCTTTACGAACTCTGGTCGATTGTAAAATACCAACCGAATGCCATTGGAAATTCCACAGCAATGTCATCAATTAAATGCGAGCAATGAAATCGTTTCGCACCTGAGAACTTTATTTACATTTAAAATAACACGCAGTTGATTAAGTAAGACAGACGGGATTTCTTATTTAACGTGTGAATTGCATAGGTATATACTCGTATGTTTTTTCAATATACTTGAAATCGAAAATCACTGTCATGTTTATCGTCCTGTGCTTACTAAGCGATGAATTCCAGCGAAAGAAAGCATGTCAGGATAAAAATAACATACTGTTTTTCCAGGATTTGTCCCGGTGCAGACACCCATTTAATTTTTGGGAGATTTTTGCTATGAAAGAAATTCTAAGCTTTCTGATATCTATTAATAATCGAAAATCGATAAAAGGACGAAAAGCTTTTTCTGGCATGTTAAACAATAACTGGTGAGTTTACCTTCTTTCTTTTTAGTTTATATAATTATCCTACTTACTTTTTTATATTCAGGCAAACGCCAAAAAAAGTGCATGTTCCTGAACAGATACATGACTGAGCGGTCATACATTTTACCCAGTAGATAATTTCAGGAGCTAAAAACTCTTCTAAAATGCCTTTCTGACAGTCCTTCCTTTCTCCATTCTTTTTTGTAGGCAGGGACTTAAATTGAAGGGCTGCTACTTTCGCTACCCAGAGATGAGTTTCCAGAAGAACTTTTATAGGACGTACTTCAGAATGCCTTTTCGATAAGCTCTTTTAAACTGTTATTTTAATTCATAAAGGTTGAAGAGAAAACTTATACATATTAAGTATATGCTTTACACTACATTTATCTGATAGTACAAGTCAGTCTGGCGGATTTCTAATATTTTTGAAATGTTGCACCTGTTTTTTGAAAATTTTTGTTGGTTGGGAGCAGACAAGATTATTAAATAACTAGATTGGAGTTTACCGGATACTACGACAACTATATATAAATATGCGTACATACATACATATAGTTATAGCAACGTAAAAAAATTTTGTTCCAAATTTAATAAACAAAAATCATTAAAAACTTGTGAATTCTGCTAAGCAAATTTCAAAGCAAGTTCGTGTCATAAGTCTTTAGTTCACTACAAAAACATGCGAACTTATTAGTAACTAAACAATGCCGAAAAAGCAGAATAGTAGTTATTTATACATACATAAGTATTAATTTGTATACACGAAAAAAGCACTAACACTGACAGGGTGACAGGGTGATAACTCTTTGGCTCCGTGGTTGAAAACTCGAATGAATGAGCTTGGGTGGGCATTGCTACGCCTTCTTTTCATATGGCGTCAACATTTTAGTTTTTTAAATAGAACATTATTCACAATATTTTTTCTTTTAGTGACAAAAAGTTTTAAAGGCGAAAATAATTAAAATTTTCGTTTCTTAATTTTTGCGGAATTTTTGTGACATAAAATTCATTCATTGTTATATTAATTATATTGATAATGATAAATGAGTTCATTGAATACGATTTTTCACATTTTTTTAAGAATAGGAGAAATCCCAAAAAAAAATATACAAAGTCTTAAAATTATTATTCACTTCATCATTTCATTTCATAAAATATTTCAGAAGAATAAAAATATTTCAGTTTAGATCAGGGACAGAGAGCGCGTTCCAGTCTTGGTTTAGTCCTGCATGAGAACTAAATTTAATGTAAAAAACGTTCCCACAAAAGACCCAAATGGGAACAAAAGTATTGAAACCAGCTTGAACTAGAACAAAATTAGAACAACAGGTTTGTGAACGTTGCTGTAAAGAAAAAAATATGTTGATTTTTTATATTTTTTTGCTAACGGCGCAGTGTTTCGACTCCTGAAGGCAGGTGGAAATAATAGTACACCTGCACCGATTTCACTGAAACTTGACATGTGCTCTAGTTTTACTTAGAAATAGGGAATCATGAAATTTGGTAAAGATGGAATAATTGCCACGCCTCCTATTCTTATGGGCGGAAACATTAAATAACATCCGATTTCGATGGCATTTAGTTTGTACTCTCATTTTTATTAGAAAACCCTAAATATAAAATATGGAAAAGATTGGATCACTACAACGCCCAAAACAAATAAAGCGACTTAGGTGTAAATACTCGTTTTTTCCCAATGTTTGGTGAGATTTTTTCATTGCTCGAAAAATTCTTTTCGCGAAATTATGCAAAAAGAGGCTGAAAATCGAAAGTTAAGAAAACCAAAAATTACATATATTTTCACAGCCGCGCGCAAAGATAAAATTATATATTCTAAAATCACACAAAATTCTCTAAAACATTCATCTAATCTCAAGACCTGACCGACAGGTACTCACACTTTTTTTACTAATAAGCTTTAGCATCTACATTGCAAAGTAAATTTTTTGGTAAGAAAATAGGAAAGTACCAAATAAATAATAAATACATTCACCTGAATATTCCACGACATTTAAATAATTGATTACAGTTGAAAAACAGACACTTTGTGTAATGGGTTAATCGCCAAAGGCAACTAAACTGATTAGTCGGTATCGCGCCGATTCCCGTATTTCTTTGGAAATGTATTGTTCTTGAAGGGGGGTGAGTAAATAATGTGAAATGTTGTATCTGTATCTGTATCTTTTCATTTTCCCTCTCTAAGTCCAACCGGTTTTTTTCTCAACTGCCACCATTACTTTTTTCTATCTGCCTCCATATAGTCGAAACACTGTGCGGCGTAACACATTTTTTCCATAAAAGGTATGTTGGCAAATTTTTTTATACAAATTTTGTATGCAAAAAAAAAAATATTTTATACGTATCTCACACATATTGGACGCTTTTTGCTGCGAAAACTAAAACTCGCTTGACTTACACTTAGTGATATATTTATCGCATCATTTATAGCAATATTTTTTCACCACAGTTACAGAAACACTTGCTCCCGATAAAAGTGAAAAGGCGTTATTATTTCACGATGTAAGCAAGGTAAAAGAAGCACACTACTAATCGTTTACCATTAGGTTGAACTGTCCAATTATGGAGGAATTTGTCATTTTTAGTGCAAGAAAAGTTCGTGTCTTAAGTCTTTCGTTTACTTAATCCGCAAAATTATCGTTCAGTTCGTTTTTTATTATTTTTAATATTCAAACATTTCAAACTAATGAAGCTATGTGAAAAATTGTATTCTAGCTTCCATTCTTCGCGAATAGTTCAGTGAAGATTTGTTCCCCTTTCGATATTTGTCAGCAAGTTCCTAACAGCCGCACTCAGAGTCGTTTAATGATTACTTAAGGTGTCCCTCAGTAAAGATTTAAAAAAATTCCCTCTCAGAGTCAGTTAATGATTCGTTAACGGCATTTAATGAACATTAAAGTTAAGTAAACAAAAACCTTTACTTAACTTTTTAACGAATGATTTTGAAATTTTTTGTTTGTTTTCAATAAATTTCAATTTCGTTAACGTTGCTGTAATAGTAGCAACGGACCAGTGAGCAAAGCAACTTCATACTATTCAGGAGATCCGAGTTCAATCCTCGGCGAGGGATTCTTTTTAATAAAATTTTTTTTTGATTTATTGCTGAACAAATTCATATTTTTTATTTTATTTAACGCTTGGAAATTTTTTTAATTCA
>NW_016170977.1:0-836 GCF_001687245.7 Rhagoletis zephyria
GACTCAAAGAATAACGTAAAATAAGAGTCCGATTGTAGTAATTTATGAGACCGGTAAGTCTTAAAAAGAGTCTGAAATGATTCCTATATGAGGCAAAAAATTGTTTTAAAAGAGTGCAAAATGAGCCGTATATGAGGCCAATAAGAGTCCAATATGGCTCATATTGAGGCTCATTTGATATATGAATTTATGCTCATATAAGTCGACATTCGGAGGAAGGGATACACCCTCANAATAAGAGTCCAATATGACTCATATTGAGGCTCATTTGTTGTATGAATTTAAGCTCATATAAGTCGACCTTCGGAGAAAGGGAAACACCCTCATATTGGACTCTTAAATGAGCTCATTATGAGCGTAATGGCTCCGAAATAGGACTCCTTAAAGACTCATTTATGACTCCAAATGTTTGCTGGGCAGTTGCTGCTGCTAAATTTTGTTTATTTTTCCTTCCTAATTATTTTTCATATCTGTATAAACAAGTTTAGATATAAATTTCTAGTCGTTATTGTTTTTATACTGGCACAAAGTGCTGGCTCATAACTTGGATCATATATGACTCCTAAAAGATTCATATAAGAGTAAAAAAATGTTTGTTTTTGAAACTCATATTTCTTACTTACCTAGGACTCCTTTCCGACTCATATATTCTGAGCGCTCAGAATATGTTTGCGGGGATGTAATACATACATACTCCTATATTGGCAGTAAGCTAACTTCTCAATGTGTAAGCATTCCGAAATCAAAGCGAGACAGTCTAGTACCGTTTTTGTCAATGGATTGTGTACTTGAGTGCCGTTTTTGTATATGTGTTGTGTACATGTTTATTTATAAAC
>NW_016170977.1:14621-15052 GCF_001687245.7 Rhagoletis zephyria
AAATAAAATAAGTTAAGGTCTCGTTAAAGTTACTAAAAGCCATTTAGTGAAAGGAGTTATTCAAACTCTAATGAAAATTACTAACAATTTGTACTAATTTACTTCGTTTTTAAAAAAGCTTGTCGGCGAATTCAGCGCACATGCATAGTTGGTTGGGTATGTATGTATATGTATGTATGCAGATATTTAAATGCCGGTTTGCTATTCGCGCGACAAGCTTTTTTAAAAACGAAGTAAATTAGTACAAATTGTTAGTAATTTTCATTAGAGTTTGAATAACTCCTTTCACTAAATGGCTTTTAGTAACTTTAACGAGATTTTAACTTATTTTATTTTCTTCATTTTAGTGCAGTTTTGACAAAATTTTCTTGCTAAAAAAATACGTGTTTAACACCGTACACATGATAGAAGTGAAAGTTCTTAAAAAAGGT
>NW_016170980.1:0-2408 GCF_001687245.7 Rhagoletis zephyria
GTACATATGCAGAGATATAGGCTTGCCATAGTGCGCCTTCATGTGTATGTAACTATGTGCATAGTTAGGCGTATGTTGTGGACATAAATTGTTAGCGATACGATAGCAAATAGATACTCGAACTATGCGTTTGTAAAAATGCATCTGCATACTTGCCTGTAGGAAAGAGTGTGTAGTGGTGTGTGTACATTCGCACATACATATGTAGTTTTATAAAGGCGCTACGCGGCGTCTCCTATTAGGTTCATAAATTTGCCGCGCTGTGGCATGCAACCAAACAATGCTGCCTGCTGAAGTGTATTGCATCGAGATGGCAAACAGGCATAGATAACCGGCACATTTTTACCAACATATTTGTATGAATTTTTTCGTTGATACTATATAGTTACTATACAGTCATGATAGTATGTGCGTATGTATATACATTTGTGTAAAAGGTATTCCATTTACTTGGTGAAACTTGCACTTTGTGCCTATCCGTCGATATTGAATACCTTTAGTATAGCCTTAAAGTCAGCTTTAAGCCAAAGATGAGAAAAAACTGCAATAAAACATACATACATACATGGTTATATACGTGTAGACATGCGTTAATGTCATACGGCGACGCTCCAGCTTAACTTCTGCCGTTTATAATATACGTTTCATGATTTTTGTCTTCCTTTGATTTTTGCCACATTTCTTTTTGAATGAACTGAACGACATTATACTGGATCTCAACAAAGGTGGAGTGAAGGTAGTCGCATCTGCAGATGATATTGTGATGGGGAATCAGGTATCTTCCTCTCAACGATTAGCGAAATGCTAGAGGGAGCTTTGCTCAGGCTACACTTATAGACCACAAAAAGTGGACCGGGTGTCAGCCCCCAAAAAAATTGAAGTGATGCTGTTTACCAAGAAAACAAAATTAACATAATTCAAGCTTCCCTGCCTTAGTGTAACGACGCTGACATTATTCCCGAGGCGATAAACTTGCTTGTCATATTAGACACCAAATTGAGCTAGAAGACAAATATCGTGGGGCGCGTAAAGAGAGGCTGCACAGCTAATTACAACTACAAAATATTATTAAAGTAAGAACAAGGGATTAAAGCCAAAGCTTGTCCTCAGGATGTACATGACTATCATATGACCAATACTAAGCTACGGGGCCTAAGTGTGGTGGCCAGCACTGCAGGTACTGCATGAGCAGTTATGTTGTGCCCTTCGGATGTGCTTAATGTAATCCTGCATCAACTGCCAATAGAACTCCATATCCGCGAAACAGCTGCATGCTCGGCAATCAGAATCAAACGGTTAGGCTACTGTAGAATGCTGCGGACGATGACAGTGGTTTTCTTGACAAGCTTTCGAAGAAGAAGAAAAACCATTAGATTATATACTCTGGCGGTCAGAGCCGGATGAATGTAGTTTTTGTTTTTTTTTTATATTTAAAATTTTTTTATAAAAATATGGTTTATGTAATTTCGAACTTTTTAATCTGAATTTTTATAAAAATTTAAGGTATGCGGTTAAATGGCTCCAGTAAAATAAGTGCAAGCTTTAAACGACCAAAAAATAGTGTTGATTGTTAATAATTTTTTTTCTCACATAAATTTCATAAGCCCTATATTAACTCAGATTAAAAAGTTCAAAATTTTGATGAAAATTTGTTGAATGTTTGCTAATTCTGTATAAATTTTGAAGGTTTGATTTACACACATTCATATCGAGTCCTAACCGTCGAAGAGATGTAAGCGACTTTTTTTCAAAATTTTCCTTTTGATGCAGATACGTACCTAGAACATCTAGAGGCATTTCTGCATCAAAGATAAAATTAGAAAAAAAAATCGCTTGCATATTTAACAAAAACAATTTTGGTTGAAAAACATTGTACATATCTGAAAACAAAAAAAAAAAACAAGTAAGAAAGTCTAAGTTCGGGCGAAGCCGAACATTAAATACCCGGCGCAAGTGTTAAATATATGTTTTTTCACCTTTCCGAAACCTTCCGCTAGATGGTAAGCCGGGGTGTATCAATTTTGAGTAAATTAGCGTCCTTCAATTTCGAAATATTGAAGTTTCAAGCATTTCTGAAATTTACCGTTATATGAGAAGCGGCCGTTATTTTAGTCCGATTTCAATAATTTTCAATGCTTTGCTTTCATATGGCAAGCACAATAACCACACCGAGTTTGGTACAAATTGGTAGAACGGTTACCGATATACTTATATGAGATCATAAGTGGGCGGTGCAACGCCCATTTGCCAAAGTTTTACCATAATCGTATTTCTTGGTAAAGAATTGTTGCAATCATCAATTTTGAATAAATTAGCTTCAATATTTACTGATTTATCGAAGATTTTGTATTTCTCTAAATTACCGTTATATGGGATGTGGGCGTGGTTATTGTCCGATTTTAAAAAGT
>NW_016170980.1:3620-15045 GCF_001687245.7 Rhagoletis zephyria
TTTTTTCATCCTGATCATTTATGTATACATTTGTCTATATCTATCTCGATTCGTTTTGGCTGTTACAAATAACCGTTATGTGAACAAAATTAATATACCCTTGTGCACAAGTGCGCTCGGGTATAAAAACATGATTCATCCAATTTTGTCCGCCACGTATCACCTACGACATATTTCAGGTAAGACTTTCAAATGAAGTTACCTTCTAGATGGAATTAAAGTAGTCGAAAAGAATTCTGCTGTGATTTGAGTGCGAGGGTGTTTTCAGAGATGGTGAATATCTCTTTATCATTACGACTACAGAACTTTGCTAGCATCTTCCAAGCGGAAGAACTTTGAATCGAGAGGGCTTGCAAAAAGAGAAACTGCGTAGGGTTACGAATATCATACATTTACCTCTTAAACAGTGAGAGAATGCAAATGTGAGTTACGCTCGATGGCTTAGTCAGTAGACACGTCTCTCAGCTGGCTTCGCCGTCTTAAGAATATGAGAGGGCTGATGAATTGGCTAAGGCCGGAGCATAGCTAGATGAATCCGAAGCAGAGACAATAAATTGTCAACTCAGATGCAGCCACGATGACGGGACACTGGGCCTTCCGAACCAACCTCGCTGCCGTAACTGCAATCTAGGGACGTTCCTGCACTAACTTTGCGAGTACATTGGCATTGGCACGCATAAAGCGTGACAACCTAGAGAGATTTTCCAACCAAACTCTTATGGAGATCTCCTGATGCTCCATTACTAACCTTACTAGATTCATCGGCAAATCCAAGTAGTAAGACGAAACTGACGAATGGTGAAAGCAGATAATATCAGGGATCCTAGGAAAATGGTATCAAAATAATACTATCAGCGAAAATTTAATGGCTTTCGATTAGGACTTCTGTTTTTATTTCAACGCTTGTTTTAGAATTTTCAGAAAAACATTTTTTAAGGCTTCTTTTTAGTAATCTATTTTTTTTTGTAAAATATTTCCTACAGATTCGGATTTTTTTAGTTTTTAATTGCTTGTCATATTTGAATTTATTTTTTATTCATTCAGTGTGTCCATCGCCGGAGGCAGTATTATAAAAGCTTTTTACACTGCTCCAGTCGTCTTTGTTTTAAATCGACGTTCAATGACATTAAAAAAAATTAAGCCATGTCATGTGATTTAAATACGATCTAAAGAATAGGCGAACATATATCTTCGAAAACGCGTTCATTTTCTTAGCTAAACCTACTTTCAAAATCCTGATAGATTGTTTTGGTTATCCATCCATATCATTTTCGTAATGCATATAATAGAAATAGACACACAAAGCGACAGCTCAATTTAATAGAAAAGAATACGCGCTTTGTCTTACTAAAGAAATTTATGCAAAAAAAAATAGCCTAATAGATTGCTGTAATTTTATATTTGCATATGGAGTCATGTAAGCCATTAACATACGCAACTTAACAAATATTTTCAAAGCAATGAAGTAAGTGAGTTTGTAATCGATCTTCTTACTAAAATTTACATAAACGCACTTTACTAAGGGCGCTCTCTTCCCTTCATCAGCGACACTTGTAACAAACACGACACGTAAATGATCACCTTTCTAAATAGAACTAATCAATTATGAACGAAGGGAAAAACAATTTAACACAAGTATGCAGAAGTGGCTTATTCTTGCTGCTTAAATAAAAGCCAGAAAGAGAGTGACACAAAATCAAAAAAAAAAAAGCAAAAGCGTTAACCTACAACTAAATCAAAGCAGATCAGAACTTCACATGCAAACAACATAAACTAAGATTACATTTGTAAATTTTTCATTTCTTAATTTTTTCTAATCGCCTTAGCTTTGTTTTAGGCCATTTAAATAGATACAAATGTAGATGTATGCATATATTTTCCATGAGACAAGATTAATTTGCATTTAACGCCTTCAACCGAAGAGAAAGCTCCACATAGCACATGACTCGCTGGACCGATGTGTGTGTATTATATATTTCAGTGGCCTTAGACCATTACATAGGTGTACTTCATCAGCACGCTCATTTGTCTTACGTTTTTATTTATTTTTTTCACTAACCAAACCACCCGCTCTCGCCTTTTCTATTCCTCTTCTATAATATGTTTTGAATTTTTTTAGCCATTGTTTTTGTATATTACATGCATTCATTCATCTTTTGTTTGCTTGTCTTCGCTTGAACTTTGTTAACTTTTGTAATTCTTTGTTTACCATTTATTCTCCAACTAAATTTTGTTCGACAATTTACAACGCCTTTTGATTAATGGCTGTAATAATCTTGACTCTAAAGTCGATTTATATACACGTATCTGGCAGTATATTAATTTGCATGTTTCTTTCAGTTTAGTATAAGACAATTTCATTTAGTCTTATCTCTCATTCGATCACTGAAGGAAATATCATCTTATGATTGAGAAAAATTTAAGACATGAATTCTTCATATGTTTGTCATTAATAACTAGTGGTAGATTTTCTTTAAAATAGAAAATATGTTATTGCATATTTTTTACTAAAAGTGGCTATGTAGCTCAATTTGGATATATGTATGTACTTTTTATACCAATGTGGATTTTTTTTAGAAAGAACTGTGCCATCTCTTTTCATCCAATCAAAACACGTACTAGGGCAAAAGAGTAAGCATGCCCCTGTTACTCACTTTCGNCTAACTTTTGTAATTCTTTGTTTACGATTTATTCTCCAACTAAATTTTGTTCGACAATTTACAACGCCTTTTGATTAATGGCTGTAATAATCTTGACTCTAAACTCGATTTATATATGTACATACATGTATCTGGCAGTATATTAATTTGGATGTTTCTTTCAGTTTAGTATAAGACAATTTCATTTAGTCTTATCTCTCATTCGATCACTGAAGGAAATATCATCTTATGATTGAGAAAAATTTAAGACATGAATTCTTCATATGTTTGTCATTAATAACTAGTGGTAGATTTTCTTTAAAATAGAAAATATGTTATTGCATATTTTTTACTAAAAGTGGCTATGTAGCTCAATTTGGATATATGTATGTACTTTTTATACCAATGTGGATTTTTTTTAGAAAGAACCGTGCCATCTCTTTTCATCCAATCAAAACACGTACTAGGGCAAAAGAGTAAGCATGCCCCTGTTACTCACTTTCGCTACAATTATAACGACTTGTCCCTTCTTATTATCTACGTTCTTTGATCACATCCCTTACAATTGCAAGATTATAAATTATATTAAATTACACTCGACTTTGTAAACAATTGGCAACTCTTTCCACAAAAAATGTTCGAAACAGCGACTTCTTACATCTCCTACTCTTCTCCTTGATTGGCGCTGAAACCGCCTGAATGATTTTGGCTGTTTTTTTTCTGATCCTGGGCAAGTTGTTGTTTTTTATTGGTAGGGGTTCCTATCTAGCGGGATCCCAACTCAGGCATGCGAGGTTTTTCGCCTTCTCAAATTTAAGAGTGCAATTCTGGCAACTGTACTTTAACTCACCACAGTCTTTCGAAAGACAAAACTATCTTGAAAGCGCTTTACTGTCATTCGAAAGACTAACTGAAAGATCTGCTAACGAGGAGGTCTAAGTGTTATGCTATTGGCATTTTAGCAATAAGTTTTTTAAAAAATAAATTAAATTAAAAACAAGTAAAAGGCTAAACCGAACTTTATATACGCCGCGGCGCTGGTATCAAATATCGTCGTTTCAACTTTCTCTAAACTACATTTGCATGATAAGTTGGAGGTTTTCCCCGATTTCAAACTTTTTCGATAATATGCTGAATTAGAGTTAATGAAATAATTGAACCAAGTGTGGTAGAAATCTATAAAGTGGTTACCGAGATACACCTTGTAGTCACAGAGTGCGCAGTGCCACGCCCAATTTCTAAAAGTCTATAGCAGTCTTATTTATTGTTAAGAGATCGTTGTAACTATTCACTTGGAGTAAATTAGGAGTTTTCGGATGTCGCAACTTAATTTACCGTTATATGGGAAGTGGGTGTAATTTTATTCCGATTTGAATAATTTTCCACAAATTTTTTCTTCCTCCTTGTACCAAGGTTATTAACTGCACCGAGTTTGGTAAAAATTGATGAATCAGTTACCGAGATACAGATTTGTGCCCATAAGGGGCGGCGCCACGCCCATTATCCAAAAATCTAAAATAATCTAATTTTGTGCTAAATGATTATTGTAATTATCGATTTTGAGTCAATTAGCTTCAGTAGTCACTGATTTCTCGCAGTTTTCTTGTTTCTGTAAATTACCGTTATATGGGAGGTGGGCGTAGTTATTTCGCGATTTCAAAGATTTTCAACACGGACGGACAGACAGACATGACTTAATCGACTTCCCTATTCATTCTGAGCATTTATGTACACATTTGTCGATATCTATCTCGCTTCGTTTTGGCTGTTACAAAGAACCGTTATGTGAACAAGGTTAAAATACCCTTGTGCACAAGGGCGCTCGGGTATAAATATATATTTTTTCTTTTTAAAACAATAAAAACTAATAAATAAAGGAGGAAAAATTAAATAAAAAAGTGAATAAAGCAAAAATTAAACAACCCTGCAAACCAAAGTTCCCGAAATCTTAAGGAAATCGTTAGGAGTATCTCATTTCTGTAACGATTTTTTTACGAATTTTCAAAGAAAATTATATGAAGTGTTGACACGAACTCGTAAAGAAACTTCTGTACAAAAAATAAAGAAAATTCTGGAAAAATTCTGAAAGATATTCTTCACATAGCAGCATTATTTTCGTTGCTTCACAGATTGTCTTCCGAAATTTCGTAAAAGATTGGAAGTGCGCGTAATTTATTTCATTTTAGAAAATTCGGCAAAAATATCGAATTAAACCGAAACCTAAAAAATATTCCGAGTGACATATTTCACAAGACCGTGCAGCTGTTACCGAAAGAAGAGCAGTCTAGCTTAGTGCATGTTTTTATTTTCATCGAATTTCAAATCACCCTATACGGACGAAACAGGCTAAGGTCTCTAATTACACCTCTCATTTTTGAAATTCCTTTTCAAAATTATTCTCAAACTAAAATCTTCTTAAATCTCTTTAGTCTTACATTGTGATACACATGTATTTCAATAAACTGATGGACTAATTCGAATTTGATTGTTCGAACAAATGGCAACCCTCCTAAGTAAAGGTCACGAATAAATCCCTTTCAAACCAGTCATCCAACATACTGAATAATTTTAATGTTACTTTTTAAACACGCGGCAACTCTCTTCAAACAATCGAAATGTTAAAACTAGAGATTTCTTAACAATCTTTCGCTTGACTACGGAATTTTTTATATTTCATATACTTCTGAATTAGTTAATTGAGTAAGACCTTTCAAACAGGTTCTTCAATTAATTCTGAAATAGGGCGTTCTTGAAAAGTTTGTTGAGTCCTCACACGTGTAGTGCGCAGGCCAGAACATAATCGGAAGTGGCAATAATTGCATTTGAGTGAATCAACCTTCCGGTATATCCGGTTCTGACACATGAAACAGACTGTGTGATGAACAAATAGCTGCTGGCTAACCCTACCACGAGAATTGTGGGCCATTCCCTCTGCGACCTAGGGCCTGAAAAGGTTCTTAGATGACTCCATCCGTCGCAAGTGTTGCACCTAACGAAGTAGAGTTCGAATGAAGTCGTCTCTGGCAAATGCAGAAGAAATAAGAATTATGCGGAGCAACCCGGCTCGGCGAAAAACAATTGATGGGGTTTGCCGAACTAAACCGGGTTAGGTCGCCGGAACAACAGCCTTTGATCGGGAAAAAACCCGAGTAATTCCGGTACGTAGAACCGGCTGTCGTGGGAATAGAGTGCTACCGTAACGCTCTTCGCTGGCATCACCTTCACCACTGCTTATGCCTTCGGATTAACGTCTTCTAGGTAGTCTAAGAAATGCTTCAGCGATATTTAACTACGTAAAGAGAATCAGTAAAATTTTGCAAAAAAAACCATATAAAATACCACAAGGAACGAGAAATGTTGGTTTATCGGATATGTGGCGGACATATCTGGCGAATTCTGTTTCTACTGTCCCTCGGGACAGCCTTTCAGGGTAATGGAATCCCAGCGGTATTTCAAAAGAAGAGGCAAGTTCTTTTCCTTTAAGTATTTTTAAACCAAACCCAGACCGAACAACTGATACTCAGCTGAGCTTAGTTAAAACCAACTTTTACATATACCAGCTATACAAATTATGCAAACCATGCTGAGAATTTATGGCGTTAAATAGCTGACAGTGTGAAGAATTTAATCTCCCACTAATCCGGGCATTAAAACTGAAATTTGCCTATGCCACCAGTGCGATTAAGCACTTGCAACTTGCAACACATGCAAATAAAGACCGCATGTTGCAAGCAATAGTACCATAAATCCGTACGCAGACCAAAGAAAAAAAATTTAAAAAAGTCATAGCAAAGCACTGCAAATGCAAATCGCAAAGAAGGAAATGTGTTAACGTTAACGTCTTCAACGGAAATAAAAACTGCAATAAATTTCAGTTTCATGGCCGAAACGACAACCATAAAAAACACAACAACAATTACAGCAACAAGTGGCACAACACACACAATGTTGGCGCATAAAAGTGCGCAAATAAACAAAACACATGTGACACAACAGAGGACACAAATGAAGGCAAGGCGCTATGAAAAGGAGGTTCAAATAAATAACTAGTACTAGTCGAATAAGAGCAGGGAAAGCGAGAAAGGGGAACAGCAGTCCGGCAGTCTGGCTGGCAGGCGTGGTATCAACGCGTTGGTCATAATGGACAAATGGCTGTTTGGTGAACAAAACGTCCACCTAGTGCTTAACTACTTAAGAGAGCTGTAGCAACGCGCTTGACATTGCAACTTGCAACATACTACTTAATGCGACACACTGCCACATGCTCGTGTATACGACTATATGTGTAGTTTCAACTACATGAAAGTAAAATAAATTAAAAGAAAAAAGTAAAAAAAGTTGCGAAAAAATATGCTGTCTCGAAGCTCAACACTTGTGCTCTTGAATGACGCGATTTGCATATTTTAATTAAATTTACGCTTACGCGAGACGCCGACCGCCCAGACGGGTAACCAAATAGACTGATGCAACAGCAGCAAAAAAAAAAATCAAAATAGTTGAAATAAAAAAAATAAAGCAACCTGACGCCGGACGCCGGAAAATGTTTTGAAATAAAATAAATGCATATACTCCTCATACGAGCACAATTACATTCAACGACTATGCGAATGAAACAGCAAGTGGTGGCGGCGTTTGGCGGTGGCTGACTGGGCAAAGTAGTAGTCACAAATAAAGTGGTAACGACAATGTCTGAAGGGCAGACGACATGATGCATCCTAACAGCTGCCTGGTGCGCGCAATGACGAAGTGTTGAGCTTATGGTGGGCAGTTGACTGAAATTAATGCGAGTTTGCGCACATGTGTCCACATAAAAGATTAAATTTGNCACGCTTACGCGAGACGTCGACCGCCCAGACGGGTAACCAAATAGACTAATGCAACAGCAGCAAAAAAAAAATAATAGTTGAAATAAAAAAAAAATAAAGCAACCAGCCGCCGGACGCCGGAAAATGTTTTGAAATAAAATACATGCATATACTCCTCATACGAGCACAATTACATTCAACGACAATGCGAATGAAACAGCAAGTGGTGGCGGCGTTTGGCGGTGGCTGACTTGGCAAAGTAGTAGTCACAAATAAAGTGGTAACGACAATGTCTGAAGGGCAGACGACATGATGCATCCCAACAGCTGCCTGGTGCGCGCAATGACGAATTGTTGAGCTTATGGTGGGCAGTTGACTGAAATTAATGCGAGTTTGCGCACATGTGTCCACATAAAAGATTAAATTTGAAACTGTAAAACAATACAAAACAAGCGAGAGGAAACGAAGTTAGAAAATCACTGCCGAGGGAGATTTAACTGTTGGTGAAATGAAGATAAATAAATAAAGAGTTTTATAACTGGATCTTTACATCAACTTGAAATGATGCTTAGAGCTGCAAATTAATAGATGAGTTAGGAGAAAACTGATGTCTTGGATTCAGAAAGAGAATTTTTTTTAAATACTATTTATACTTGGCTTACGCATGAACTTCGGTTTTGGAACTAATGTCTATCTTCTAGACTTCTGAGATGAGTAAGGTTATCTTCGCTGTCCTTATCCAACACTGGAAAATTGTACGCTAAGGTCACCATCCCTCGATAATGATGCCATATTACAGACATCTTATGTTCCTACTTTTACCCTAGAAATGAAACCAGTTCTTTGCTCTGAATTCGGTTCAATCAGATGCTGAAAAGAGCAGCGTAGCAACGAATGTCGACGAGCCCACGCCAGTTCGGAGCAGTGACATAGCCCCGTGTGGTGATTTCCTCCACATCACGCAGTCGTTTGCCTGCAAATCCATTCAAATAACGTGCGTCACATCAGGAGGTTCCCAGTTAAGAACTCCGATTAACCTAACGCGTTATACGCTTATCCAACTGCGGCTAGATTTGTCTTGCTATCCTGCACCAGCCTCTGCAGACTAACTTCATATATATTCGCTGGTTTGACAAAGTTATTTTGCAGCCTGAGTTTGTAAGAAGATAGCGTATTGTCCGCTTTACAAGTGGTATTGATCGCAGACGATAATATTCATTTCCTCGCCAACTCGTCTGCAATGCAGTTTCTCGGCATGTCTGTTTGGCTCGGCACCCATACAGCATGTGTGACGGGCATATCGCAGCTTCGTCGTTTGCTGTTAGTTTAGCCAGAAAAAGTAGCTAACACTACTAAAACTAAAATTGAGGGAGACTTTATACGAGTAAAACCCCTATCATAACTTGTTTGGAATTGATTCCTCAAACCAGTGGATGGTACTATGTGTGTAGTCTAGGCGTCTAAAGTCTGCTGAATGATCTTCCAACGGATCCATGGTAACACTACACTCGACCAAGGCATTTAAAGTAATTGAATCACAGCTTGCATGTGGTTTACCATATATGTAAGTCCACAGGTAGAAAGTGAAGCAACATTTCCAGGGCATTTGTCGGCGTTGAGAGTAAAGCACTCGCTATCATACCCCGCAGTGGGATGTGTAGGGGAGGGACCTACAGTTTTACGTCGACTCCGAACGGCGATTGTATTTTTATGAGAAGCTGTTTTTCGTAGCAGAAATACACTCGGAGGTATGCCATTGCCTGCCGAGGTGTGACCGCTGTTAAGAAAAAAACTGTCTACATTTTTTTTGCGATGTTGCTTTGACCAGAGCGTGAACCCAAGCCCTGCGGAGTGGAAGCGTGCACTGCTTACCACTACACAGCGGTAGCCACCATGAATATTTGTCCTCCTCAAAATTTAACACCCTCACAAATGGAAGAGATAATACAAGGCGGACATCAACGCAGTACCGGAAGCGGGAATGTCCATAAGACCAAGGACGAGTGCCAAGTATTCATGACGTGTGCGGGGCCACAATCGACTAGGACTACTGGGACATTGCGTCGCCCGTCGCGACGAAAGTTCGACGTCTCAGAGGTGTAATTACAACGAAGAGCCGAGAAGTTTCTTAATCCAATCTCAATCCTGATTTATTAACCAACTTTTCACCTTCTGAACATAAATGAGTACTGGCATTCTACTTCCCAAATAACTACTTCGTATCGCTGCGGAAGAGGTTGTTTGTTACCACCCACCACGCAGAAACAACTGCAACGCCAAGTCAGCCAATGTCTAGGCGCAATACTATTAAATCGTACCGCGCGAAAAGTTGGGAGGAAAGAAAGAATAATAAAACACAAAAAGGGGCAGAAGGTCGCGAACACAAGGAGCTACATATAATGTCGAGTAGGAAATTTTATCTGAAAAGAGGTCAGCATTTAAATAGTTTCCCGACCGGAGCTTGTTCCCGCAAAGACGAAGTTTGAAATAAAAAACATGGTTACAGAAGTCTGGGGTAAGCTTGAGGTAAGAAATAAACACTGCTTAACGCAATTGAATAGTGGATCACGTGATACATTTGACGTAAAAGAACCCATACCAGTAGTCAGGGACGTAGCTCGCGTCTTTCCAAGTTGAAGTGGGAACAGCAATAATGCGCCTTAAAAACAACAAAGCTCCCGGAGCCATCAGGCTACTGGCTGGACTTTTTATAGCCGCCGGCGAAAAGCTTGTAGGGCGAATATGAGGTTTGGAATGTCAGAGTACGTTGCCCAATGCACAAGAAGAGAGATTCCGCTCTCTGCGTCATTTACCGCGTGGTAAAGACTGCATGTAACGACGATGTTATGAAAAAGACTGAAGCTCTTCAGGAACCAACTGATCGAACCATATCAGTGTAATTTCAGAACTGGCGAATGCCCCATTGATCAGATCTTCACAATGCGGAAAATGCTGGAAAAGATAGGCAAATCGACACATGCCACCTACTCGTCGATTTTAAAGAGGTTTATCCCAAGACCCATTCACCCTGCTTCTCAGTTGCCGTGGATCGATTGTAGAAATACGTATTCGAGTCTGGCATAGAACAAGAAAAGAAGAAAAAATTTGGTAATTCAAATATGTATCACAATATGAATATGAAAAGAGTTGCCACCTGTTAAAAAATTTGATTTAATTAAGTTCTAAACTACACGTAAGATGGTTGCCACATATTTAATAAGTCAAATACATGTTGAATAAGGGGAAGTTAGGTAATTCAAATATGTATCACAACACGAATATCAGAAAAAAGCGGTTAGGAAGGTTATAACTGGAAAATATATTCTAGATGATTGCCACCTTGACAAACGGAAAAGTTATAAGAAATTTTTTCTCTTGAACATTTAGATAATTTTACGATTTGAAGGGGTTGCCACTTATTAAAAAATTTAATTCATTTCAAATATTTTAAATGAATTACAATATGGGTATCATTTAAAATGTTTTTAAAAAGCCTGCATTGCTCTCTACTACATACATATATGTAGGAAGTTAACTTTTATTGAAATAAATCACTTCTAATATAACACCCAGGAATATCATACACTCAGCGAACCGGGTGAGTGAAAACTTCACATTCTACCAACCTTCTTTAAACTCCTTTCCCAAAGCACTGTAATCACGCGATTCCTAGCAGGAAGCAATTCAACGGTAGAAGCGTAAAAAACGGATAGGATGGATAGGAAATTAACACAAACACAAATCTTGCTCACAGACAGGCAGTGTTAAAGTGACGCGCACAGTGACCATTCCCGACAGCAACTTCAGCAACGACTACCAACAACATGAAGTGTTAAATTGGATTAATCTCGAAGATTAACGCTGCGGGTGATATCAACAGATAGACAACAAAGCAACAACAACAAAAAAGTAAGAATAAAAAAGCAAAGATCGCCGCAATAAATTGCCAACAACAAAAAACGTTAAATACTTTTGCAGAAT
>NW_016170981.1:0-1777 GCF_001687245.7 Rhagoletis zephyria
CCTGCTAATCCTAAGAAATGTTGAGGGAAAAAGGTTAAATTTACACCAAAAAATATAATTAAAAATTGAGTTTTTAATCATTTTGAATCTAAAATTAATCCTGTAAATAAAGGATATCAATGAACAAACCCTGCTATAATAGCAAACACGGCTCCTATTGATAATACATAATGAAAATGTGCGACTACATAATAAGTGTCGTGAAGGATAATATCAACTGATGAATTAGCTAAAACAACTCCNTATCAACTGATGAATTAGCTAAAACAACTCCTGTTAAACCTCCCACTGTAAATAGAAAAACAAATCCTAAAGTTCATAATATAGCTGGAGAATAATTTAATTGAGTTCCATGCAGTGTAGCTAGTCAGCTAAAAATTTTAATTCCTGTGGGTACAGCAATAATTATAGTTGCTAAAGTAAAATAGGCCCGTGTATCAACATCTATCCCTACTGTGAATATATGATGTGCTCATACAATAAAACCAAGAAGGCCAATTGCATTCCTTTTTCCCGGATTCTTGACTAATAATGTGAGAAATTATTCCGAATCCAGGTAAAATTAAAATATAAACTTCTGGGTGGCCAAAAAATCAAAATAAGTGTTGATATAAGATTGGATCTCCTCCACCGGCTGGGTCAAAGATGAAGTATTTAAATTTCGATCTGTTAAAAGTATTGTAATAGCTCCTGCTAATACTGGTAAAGATAGTAGTAATAATAACGCAGTTAATACAACTACTCATACAAATAAAGGCATTCGATCAAATGTAATTCCAATTGATCGTATATTAATTACTGTTGTAATAAAATTAACTGCCCCTAGAATAGAAGAAATTCCTGCTAAGTGTAGAGAAAAAATAGCTAAGTCAACAGATGCTCCTCCATGAGCAATAACAGATGAAAGAGGGGGGTAAACTGTTCAACCTGTTCCAGCTCCATTTTCTACTATACTACTAACTAGTAGTAGTGTAAGAGAAGGGGGTAGTAATCAAAAACTTATATTGTTTATTCGAGGAAATGCTATATCTGGGGCTCCTAATATTAAAGGTACTAATCAATTTCCAAATCCACCAATTATAATAGGTATTACTATAAAAAAAATTATAACAAAAGCATGTGCTGTTACAATTACATTATAAATTTGATCATCACCAATTAAAGCTCCTGGATGTCCTAATTCAGCTCGAATTAGAATTCTAAGAGAGGTTCCTACTATTCCGGCTCAAGCTCCAAAGATAAAATATAAGGTTCCAATATCTTTATGATTTGTTGAAAATAGTCATTGTCGCGATTAAATGGCTGAATTTAGGCGATAGACTGTAAATCTATTTATAAGAATTAATTCTTTTTAATCAATTAGGCTTTATAGTCATAATAATGATATTAGACTGCAATTCTAAAGGAGTAAAATAATTACTAAGGCTTAAAAGATTTAACTTATATTTATAACTTTGAAGGTTATTAGTTTTTTTAACTTAAAACCTTTTTATAAATATTTATAGCTAAATTTATTTGTAATTAAAAAATAAAATAAATTAAAGAAATTAAAATTAATCTGAACGTTGAAATAAAAGAAAAAAATAGCATGCATTTAAATGAAAAATTATTTATTTGTATAATATTAATTCAATTATTTTCAGAATAATTTAATATAAATGCGGCAAAACATAACCGCAAGTAAAAAAATAATGTAATTAAAGTTATTACAGTTATAATTGTCATTAAAATATATTGATTATTAACAATTAATAATTGAATAACTAATCATTTTGGT
>NW_016170981.1:13651-15044 GCF_001687245.7 Rhagoletis zephyria
ATTTTATTTTTATAAATATAAATAAATATGATAGGGGGTCTGTTTATTTGTTGAGGAGAGAAATACTAATTGATTTTATTTAAATAAAAATTAATTTTTATGTGATATTATTTAAATTTTATTATTATAGATATTAATTGAAATTATAAAGTTTTATATTTAAATTAATTTTATATAATATTAAAGTTTTATTTTAGCTTAAAATTTTATTATTGATTTATTTTATATGTAAGTTTTTGCATGAATTTTTATTTATTTAAATAATAAGTAAATTTTATTATATTCTCAGTAATTAGTTTTATTAATCAAAGAAATTTGTAAATAGTAATTTCATATAGTATTGGCTAAATTTGTGCCAGCAGCCGCGGTTATACAAATAATGCAAATAAAATTAGTTCAGTGTAAGTTAAATTTTATATAAATAAAATAATTGTAAATTTATTAGGTGAAATTTTAAATTTATAAATTTTTATTTTAGTTAAATTAAAGCTTATAAATTTTGTTAATAAACTAGGATTAGATACCCTATTATTTAAAATGTAAATATTAACACTAAGGTAGTATTAGTTATGTTCTTGAAACTTAAAAAATTTGGCGGTATTTTAGTCTATTCAGAGGAACCTGTTCTGTAATTGATAATCCACGATGTACCTTACTTAAATTTGTTTTTCAGTTTATATACCGTCGTTATAAGAATATTTTATAAGAATAATAATTTTCCATAATTTTTATTAAAATTTATATCAGATCAAGGTGTAGCTTATATTTAAGTAGAAATGGGTTACAATAAAATTATTTAAGTGAATTTAAATTTGAAATATTTAATGAAAATGGATTTGATAGTAAAATTTTATAGATTAAAAATTTGATTTTAGCTCTAAAATATGCACACATCGCCCGTCGCTCTTATTCTTAAGATAAGATAAGTCGTAACATAGTAGATGTACCGGAAGGTGTATCTAGAATGACAATTTAAAGCTTATTTAGTAAAGTATTTCATTTACATTGAAAAGATTTTTGTGCAAATCAATATAAATTGATTAATATTTATTTATTAATTTATATCGATTTTATTTATAATTTATTAAAAATAATTATATAATTTAATGTTTTAGTAATTTGTAGTGAAAAAATAATATTAATAATAGTTTATTAAGTATTGTGAAAGATAATTGAAATAATTTGAAAAATTATTATTTAAAAAGAAAATTTTATTTATTGTACCTTGTGTATCAGGGTTTATCAAATAATTAATAATTATTTTATTAATCTCGATTTTATAAGAGTTAATTATTTATTACAGTTAATGTGTCAATATTATTTTAAATAGATAATTAGAAATGAGGCCGCTGTGGTGTAGTGGTAAGCAGTGCGCGCTTTCACACATCCGCAC
>NW_016170982.1:0-15037 GCF_001687245.7 Rhagoletis zephyria
CTCTACGTTGAATAGGCAAAGTTTAGCTTTACAGGCGACTTCAAACTGTGGAAAAAATTTTTACATCTTTATACTATAGGTAATTTGATCAGTTTTAGTGACAAAAAGTCATTTATAGTACATACAAAAATAAACTTTGTATCCTTGGCATTTGACAAAAAAAAAACTCCAAACCCCATAACGGTGTATTTTGTTTTGCTTAGCAGGTAGTCAAAGTCGTTGTTTGTGATTCAAATATTGGAATTTTGTGTGTGTTTTAGCTATTTTCGAACCACCATAATAAAAATAAAAGATGGCGCTTACACAATATGTTAGTGTTTGGCCGAGCTTCTCCTCCGATACATGGCGTGCGCCTTGATTTTGTTACACAAAGGGGAGGGACCTACAAATTTTACGCCGACTCCGAACGTGGCTTGTATTTTTATGAGAAGCCGGTTTTCATGGCAGAAATGTACTCGGGGGTTTGCCATTGCCTTCCGAGGAACGATCGGTACTAATTTTTTTATTTTTTTTTTTGTGTTCTAGTTTTTGCTGTTGATCGAAACTGGGTTCGAACCTAGGCGGACCACATTTTTGTTAATAATTACACAGGTTTACAAAAAAAAGTGTCTGCATATTGAACCAAACCTCTATATCTTTATGGTATCATATGAAGGTCAATACAATTCTTTTGGCATGACTCCTAGATAACTTTGAAGAATCAAAGGACCTCCATATTCGGATTCAACGACAACAAACACATATATATATGAATTTTTATTTTTATTGAATAAACTTTTTTCCTCTCGCCCTCAAGTGACCTCGTACCTGACATCGTGGAAGTTAACGGACCTCGGATTCGGGTTCAGCGAGACGAATACCATAGGGATATAGAGATTTGGTGCAATATGCAGAAACTTTTTTTTTTTGTAAACCTGTGTTATCTAAGAAATTAACCAAAAAAATTAAAATAAAGGAAAAGGTAAGTATGTATTTTTAAGATCTATAACTCGAATTTTTCAGAAATTTATAATTTTTTTTTTTAAATACATACTGCTGCCATAAGCTGTAGCTTTTTTCTTAAAAATTAAATTTGGAAAACCTTTTTTTAAATGTTGGCTATCGAGAACGTATCAAATTAACAGTTTGGAATTTAGTTCGTCAATTTCATGTTGCGATTTTTTTCGATTTCTAAGAAAATGGCTTTTTATTGTAAGCATTCTTGACACTGCCGGTAGTGAACTATTTATCGTTTGGAGGGGAGAACTTAAACAATGAGAGGAAACGAAAGGCTGTTAACAATTTTGTTGCTGCACAGGCTACTCCTTTAAATTTTTGGCAAACAATTCGGGACAGAACACCTTCCAGGCTTTCAATTCCAATTAATATAATTTGGCAACATTTTTAAAAAAATAGTTTTTATAACTAGGCGGATTTTTTTTTCAACAAATGTTTAAAAAAATTGTATTTGAACTTTTTCAATAAAACCGCATTTTAAAATGTGACCACTTTATTCCGCTTGTCGTCAAGGGTTAAACAATTTTTTTTCGTAAAAATGGGAAATTTTATGCCAATCAATAAAAAATCATGTTTTCTAAAGTCATCTACTTATTTAGCTATAATTAATTTTTGCAAAAAAATTTTTCAAATTTCCCATAGTGAGTGGTGTGATGGATCCAACAATTTATACAATTTTTATTTTTTTTTTTAGAGGATTACGGTAAGTGCTACATCATCAGCAAATGCGATACTTCAGAGCAGCTCAACCAGGACAATCCAAAGAAAGCGTAAGAGAACCCCGCTCTGCGGATACCTCTACTCACCCTACGCTAGTTACGAGCTATTTACAAGCACGATTCGTTTGTGATCCCTGAGACAGACCGATGATATTTTTACAGACAGCCATCCGCTGAACACATTAGCGAAAATTTCTTACGACAGCTGACTCATAAGAAGACCACCAAGGCAGAAAGTACAAATGCAAATCTTGGTGAATTCTTAATTAAACCTTGGCAAAATGTAGGTATGTTAGTGGCACCCAAGTTCAAGAAAATTAGCAACATTAGTGGTCGTACAAAAATTGATTTCATATCATACTTCAAAACAACATCACCCTAATTATTTTACAGCACAATTTATACTTATGTACTTATGTGGAATTATTTCTGCATACTTTCACTGAAAGTGCCGCAATATATTTTTTTAAGTACTCGTAAATACATATGTATGTATGTACATACTTTCGTACATTACAAAAGGTTTGTGTTTTTTATACACACTTCAAGTTTTGCTTAGAACTTCTCCGCCACCTCAAATACACACACACACACACACATTCAAAGTATTTACCCATATCATACACCAATAAGGAAAAAAAAAAGGTGGTGTCATCTAGAAAACAAAAATTGCAATTGCCACTCAAACCACCAACCAACCATTCTCGCATCATCACATCCTCACCAGCTACGCAAAGCTGTTCGCCTATTCCGCATATCGGCAAATCCTTTGAGAATGCCGCTTAAAAGCCGCCGCAGATTACAGTCGGCGGCAGCCTTTGATAACATTTTCCGCTTTGGCGATTTCGTTGCCACAGGGCGATAGGCTTTTTTTTTTTTTTTGATTGCTCTTTCTTCATGCCACTATATTAATGTACATTTGTGTGTATATATACTATATATGTACATATATAGGTGCGTGTATATAGTATACTACATACACACATTCATACACAGGCGGCAAACATAAATCGTACAAACAAAAAGTGTTGGGCGCGATTTAGCGAGGGCATCGTCCTTAATAAAAAACATTGTACATATGTATGTATTTACATAAATAGCACGCATAAGTGGGTTATTATCGGAATCAGTTAAATTAAAAAAAAAGAAGGAAAAAAACGCATAATATCCTTAAGTGAATGGAAGCGCCGGTTATGCATTTAAATTATATGTAATTTAAGTACAAAATTTTGAGGCAGAATTAAGCCTGGTATAGACTGTGCAAGTCTAACAACTGTAGACCAGTGCGAGGCAAAATACACACGCACACATAGTACACATAGCCTCGCGATGTTACCGGCTGCTGCTGCTTCAATAAGTAGTTGCAGACTCGTAATGCAATAAACGAACAGATGCATACATATGCATCTAAGTATGAATAGCAATGGTAATGGTATTGGTATTGGTAATGGTAATGATTGGTAATGATAGAAGTAATGGTAATGGTTATAGTTTTAGAAATGGAAATGGGAAAATGTAAATAGCAATAGTAATGGAAATGATAATAGTAATGGTAATGATAATTGTAATAGTAACGGCAACGGTAACAGTAATAATAATTGTAATGTTGATAGTAATGGTAATGATAATAATAGTGATAATGGTAATGCTAATGGCAATAGTAATAGTAATGGAAATGATAATAGTAATGGTAACAGTAATTGTAATAGCAATAGTAATAATAATTGTAATGTTGATAGTAATGGTAATGATAATAATGGCGATAATGGTAATGGTAATGCCAATAGTAATGGAAGGAAGAACAATGGTAATGGTAGTGGTAGCGGTATCGNGCTGCTGCTTCAATAAGTAGTTGCAGACTCGTAATGCAATAAACGAACAGATGCATACATATGCATCTAAGTATGAATAGCAATGGTAATGGTATTGGTATTGGTAATGGTAATGATTGGTAATGATAGTAGTAATGGTAATGGTTATAGTTTTAGAAATGGAAATGGGAAAATGTAAATAGCAATAGTAATGGAAATGATAATAGTAATGGTAATGATAATTGTAATAGTAACGGCAACGGTAACAGTAATAATAATTGTAATGTTGATAGTAATGGTAATGATAATAATAGTGATAATGGTAATGCTAATGGCAATAGTAATAGTAATGGAAATGATAATAGTAATGGTAACAGTAATTGTAATAGCAATAGTAATAATAATTGTAATGTTGATAGTAATGGTAATGATAATAATGGCGATAATGGTAATGGTAATGCCAATAGTAATGGAAGGAAGAACAATGGTAATGGTAGTGGTAGCGGTATCGTTCAAGATAAATACATAAGTTCTCACGCTCCAAATAAGGCGCACACTTCAGCAACGGGACAATCAAATAACCATAGCCACACACTTACATCAAACAAACACCTGTCACTGTCAAAAGTGCTTTACCACTCACTCGTCCGAATAAATACACATGCTTGAATATATGCATACATATCTGCATACGCATTCGCATATGTACATATGTACATTAGGATGGTCCCAAAATGTATGAGGAAAAAAAGTTTAATATGTTAAACTCTCACCCCCTAGGATTTTTCAAAATGGAAAAAAGATTACTCGTATTTTTTTTTTTTTTAAAGAAAAAATGTTATTTAGAACTGCCTCAAAGCCCATGAAATTTTCCATGCACATATTTTATATGCCAAAAAACTCTTTTTCGTAGAAATGGTACAGAATGCTTGAAAATCAATATTTTTCGATCAGAAAACTGTGTTTCTCTTTAGGAGACTTCCAAAGACAATTTGTTTATTTTATAATTTTTTAATACTACAAACTTTTTACGGGTGCCCCATTACACATTTTGGGGCTTTCGGGGCAACTATAAGAAATAGTTAACATTAAAATATGGTCAAAATAAGCAATTGGGCATTTGTTATTGGAAGTCTCCTGAAGAGATACAGAGTTTTTGGATCGAAAAATGTTGATTTTCAATAATTCTATATTATTTTTATGAAAAAAAAATTTTCCCCACATTAAATACATGAAAAACTTCATGCGCGGAAGCAGTTCCAATACCATTTTTTATAAAAAAATATGGGTATTTTTTTTTATTCATTTATAAAAATCCTATAGTGCTTAACATTTTAATTTTTTCCACCCCAATGTACATACAATACATACATACACTGTTTTGGCCTATTTCGATCTCCCTCACCAACCCTAAAAAAAAAAGACGCCGACGTATCAGCCGAGTGTCGGAAAAACATCAATTACCACAGTCGCTTTGTCGGTGAATCTTACAGCCACTTCCATCCATCCGGCGGAAAAGAACAAAAAAAAACATACATATGTACATATAAAACCACCAAGATAATTTCATCAAAGCCAAACCGCCCGATACAAGTTTTTCCGACGCTTTTGTTGCCGACGCCTTCAAAGGAATTTGCCGATATGCGGAATAGGCGCACAGGATGTAGAAAAGGCAATCAGCTCAGCTCGACTTCGCACAGCCACGCAGGATTAGGGGATGTTAGGAAAAGTTGCTAAGTGGGTTAGTGTGTTACAAGGAAAATATGAAAATGCAATGTGTGGCAATGAGAATGCCAGCACGTGTGAGGAAAACTATGGCATGACGACTTTGATCATCACAAAGCAGACGTTGGCAAACAAAAAGCGAGAAAAACAGACGCCCCGACTGGCTGGCTAGCTGGCTGGCTGTGTGTGACAATGGTGGTGGCAGGCAGCTGGCAATGGGGTGGTTTTTCCCAAATTGGGCAGGGCAATATTGAAGCATTAAAGTCGCATGCAATACTTAATTGGTGTTTACCACACAGTAGTACTAAGTATTATGTCATCTCGTCAGGCAAATCTTTTGAATGCATTTTAGAAATTATCCAACAACCAGCGTTGGGAGCTGTGCGCCTATTCCGCATATCGGCAAATTCTTTTGAAGGCGGCAGCCACAAAAGCGTTAGCTAAACTCATAATTAATTGTCGGTAGCGCGGTGGGCTTTGATGAAATTATGCACACCCTTCTTAATGCGGCAGACAGATGCAGTAATGGCCTCGCAAGTGGCTGATAAGAAAACAAGAGTACGAGGGCGCACAAGGGGCAAGTAACAGATGCTGCTGGCATTGCCAATGAAAAAGGGACTTAGCTGAGAGTTCTGTTAGTTTGATTGATTAGTGTGAAGAGTGTCCATGGCTGTAGAATACATTTCAGCAGACCATTTTAAGTGTGTCAATGCACAGCGCAGTGAGTTCAAACGCAAGGCGACCTAGCGTACACATACATACATACATACGTCCTAATTGAATTATGCTAATCCACCGTGAAGTCCTCCTTCGTGTAAATGCTACCTAGCATACCTTCTGCCTTCTGCTTGTTTGATGTTTGCGCGCTTTTGATCTTTTTTCCAGTGCAGTGCATATTTCGCCCCAGCCATTCAAATGTTTGTTCTTCATTCAATTTCGTATTTACGCTCTTTCCATTGCACATCCACACATCCACTGTCGTTGGCTGGCTGGTGATTGCTGTGCTCCTAGTCGCATATCGGCAAAATTCTTTTGAAGACAACGCCAACAAAAAACTGACGAAACTCCTGTCGGCCTGGCAACAAAGGAGGGCATTTTGGCTGCGGATATTTTCTGCATCAATGTGATGGGCGGGCGAGCCCGCTTTGAACGTAAGTAATTGCAGCAAATGTATGTAAACATTTTGTGCAAAAGATATCCCTTAGCTGTTATTATTTTTTAATTTTTTTTTGTTTTTTTTTTTTTTTGTTGATATAAAAGATCATTGGAATCGGCTCTATAAAGCTAACATTGTGCATTAGGGTGTCATTGAATATATGGGGTGAGTGGCTCTCTGTGAAACGTAAGGTAAGCGCGAAGCCTTGCGACGTGTACTACAGTTTCCACGTTAAGGAGCACAAATTTGGTGTGGGATTCGTGGTAGGAGAGAGACTCCGTCGCTGAGTACTGGCGTTCACCCCGGTGGGGGTGCGATTCAAAATAGGTGGCAACCCTAATAAAAAAATTTTTGAATTAGGTATTTTTCCAATACCTTCCATTTGATACCCATATTATGATGTTTGGAAATGCACTTAGTGACATTGTGCTACTATGATAGCAACGCCTAGTAATCATAGTCAACTTATGTACAGTGGTCTAAAAAATTATAGCCACACCAAATTTTGATAAGTTTTAAAATACTTTTTTTTTTTTGTTATTTCATTTTGTTCAGCTTTTTATAAAAAAAAAAATAGTTCATTCTTTAAAAACACCCGTGTAAATACAAATTAAAAGGCAGTGTCACACTATTGGGCATTTGCCCAAAATTTGGTTCAAATCGTAACCCAATTGTGTGATTGCCCAAATATTTTTCCTTATCCCAATCACGAAAAATAATTTGTTCAAATTTTTTAATAAAAGTTCGCTGTATTCTTCCTATTGTGTGACTAAAAAAAAAAATGTTCGTCACAATATTTTTATTTTGTACCAATAGCCCCGAATACATGTATAAGTGTATAAATCTGTACAAATGTACCAATCGTGTGACACTGCCTTAAAATTTGTGTAATATTTAAAAAATAAATAAATAAAAATCCATAAAATAGTAAAGGTATGTACATATGTATATAACAAAATTTAAAAATAAATGCCTTTTTTAGCCACTTTTCATAGCTCATTTTGCCTTTTTTTCAAGTTTTTAGTGCATTGAAATCCTAACCCTAGTACTGAGCTATCATAAAAACTCCCTAAATAACACCAAAAGTTTTGGTTCAAAACTCTCTAGTAATAAGTTTCGAGCGAATTCAATAAATTTTGAAAACTTTTCCACCATATTGGATTTTTGAAACCAGACTGAATATTTGTAATCAGTGGCCCCATAAACTAGTAGATACTAAGTGATATACAAATCTATCAAAGCGAATCTGTTAAAATAGGTTTGTCCCGCTAGATTCTCTATTCAGACCACTGTGAGGCACTTCAAATAACTATATATGTACCCTATCTTCAAGACTGAATTATGCACACCGATATGCAGTTACCAACATACCAATCGTGTTTCCATATTCCTCAAGCAATTATTCCTTTAAGATATCTACATTTTATATCAGCTTTTAGAGATTCTGCCACACTATGCGTCGACGATCACCAGTTTCGTTAATACCGAAAAACATTGCCTAATTTCAGGCACTTTTATTTATTCACACAATGGCACTCAAACTAACTTTCTTGGGACTAATTTGAGACCAGTAATGCACTAAGCAGACTGACCGACCAGAGCTGTCAGCTGTCAGTTATTCTTGAATAGTAAATTCAAATAGTAATTCCGAAATAGAAGATATATGCATACATTCATATGTATGTATGTTGTTGCGATTAAATACCGTTTAGTTAGTTAGCTCATATTCGCAATGTCGTTGCGATGTTGTCACATTGAAAATTGCCGAAAAATTGNATTAAATACCGTTTAGTTAGTTAGCTCATATTCGCAATGTCGTTGCGATGGTGTCACATTGAAAATTGCCGAAAAATTGAAAAAAATGCAGATTTTTTAAAAAGCGATTTCTAAAAATTAATTTTCAAAAATTGAATAAATTACACGTATTGAGGAGCAGGCGCACAGCATACACAATAGCAACCGCCGTCGGTGCTTGGAAAATGCCAAAATGGAAAATGCCCAAATGGCTAGCAAGTAGATTGGGGGAAAATATGTACATATGTATGTGCATACATACAAACATGCACATGTACATACATATGTATCCGTTTAGAAACAAGCAGAAAGAGCAATGAGATGGAGCGGCGCACAAGCGGGTATGCCTGTCAAGAAGGGGCGCGTGTGAAAGTCGAGTAGCTGGCGGCGGCGGCTGTCAAGCGATATTAAAAAGACGGACGGGCCAATGATGTACATACAATTGGACGTACATATGTATGTATGTAAATGCATAGGTATGTAGCCATGTGCGTGCGAATATGTCAATGCAGCGGCGGCTAATCCAAAAGGAATTTGACTACACGCAAGCAAGACGGAGCTGGGGAGCAGCTGTCGGAGGACGGCCTACGTAGGCTACTGATGTCACCGCGCCGCTGTTGATGGCGGACGAGAGCAGCAGCCGCAGCAGCAACACAAAAGGGGTTGCAGCGAGCCGGCAGCTGAAAAAGGAAAATCTTCCACAACAACAACACTAGCAACAACAACTAGGCAAGTGACGGCAGCACGCGCCAACTTTGACTTTTGCGCAACCCTCGAGGAAATTTCGTTTAGTGTTTTTTTTTTCATTTTCCTTTTTTTTTTTTTTGTTAACTTTTCGCTTTCCTTTGAGTGGAATAATAAATGCGGCTTTCGGAAAATGTCAACAATCAAGCAATCAACCACGCATACGACCGACCGACCGACCCAGCCGCCACACTAGCAACGCTCGCACAATTATTATTGATGCGGAAAATTTTATCAAAGGCGGCCGATACAAGTTTTCGCCTTTGTTGTTGAATCCTCAAAGGAATTTTCCGATATTCATAATAGGAGCACAGCAACGACCAGCAGGTAGCAAGCGAGTTGAGGAAAATTTTTAGTTGTGGATATGAAAATGTGTGCGCCTAACTGGCTGACTGGCTGACTGGCTGGCTGACTGGCTGGCTGTGTAGTTGCCTGCCGCCAGCTGTCTTGTTGCCAAAGCGAGCGGTTGGCTGGCTGATTTCTGCTGCTGTTGGTTGCTTGCTTAAATCGCCAACAAATCTCTCGGCGACGGAGTGTTTGGTCTGGTCGAATGTCTCTGGTGGATGTGTACATATGTACATATGTATGTGTGCGGTGGAAAACGCGATGCGACCATGTGCGGTGCCATTCGATGTACAGCGACGACAGACAACAGCAGCCGAGATGCCTCGCTGTGGGCGGCGGACAGGAGTATGCGCGCAAAAATACACAAAATCCCACACTCAATTGCACCTACATACATACACTTATTTATGCATACACAGCACGTCTAATATGAACCACACACACACACACACACTAACAAAACGAAAAAAAACTGGCATGCGCCAAATATATCCACTACGCTCCGATCTATTTCGGGCAAAAATCAACCAGCTGGTGTCGACTGACTGGCTACGTACATTCATACGTACGTATATACACTCACGTATTAGCCTTTTGCCGCAAAGTGTCTCTTCGGGCTAGTGGCGGACAAGCATTTGCAACAACAATATGATTGGCAACATTAAAAGATTCACGAAAACAGCATCAGCAACCATAACAACAACAACAGCAACAGCAACAAGCGGACATTATTGGCGCATGCTGGGCCAGCAGCCACCAGCCACTAACTATTCTTCAGCCAGCTGGCTAGAGCGACTCGACCAATGCGGCAGGCAGTCAACCATCCAAGCAGCCAGCCAGCCAGCCTGCCAGCCAGCCAGCTAAACAACCAGTTCATCAGTTGGTTAGCCATTTGAGGAGCATAGTTAGAAAAAAATTAGATGAAAAAAAGAAAACTTTGCGATTGTGCAGATACATATACTGCACTGGCGTACATACTCGCGTATCTGTGCACAGCCATTCGAGCCAAATAATAAAAATGAACCTGCCATGCAACCAAATGTGGCTATTGCCTGGTTGTATTAGAGCGTTTTTTTTTTGTTTTTGTTTTGCCTTTTACTTTTACTATTTCATCGCTCTGGCGACTGCAGCAATTTGCTTGCTATTGGCAAAATCGCGTTGCTGATTTTCAAGAATTTTCACAGATGCCACCGAAAGCTTGAGTAGGCGCCCACTCGCTGGTTGGTTGCTATGATCTAAAAAGTAAATGTATAAAAATGTAGGCTGTAGTAACTGCGATACCTGTACAGCAGTGTGGAGGGAAGGATGTGAAGGCGTAGAAGTACGGTTTAGGAAAGACATGCAATGTAACTGCGTGAACCTTGAACAAGAATCTTTCACAGAGCCAAAACTATAAAGACTCCTTTCTACTAGTTCCTGCTAATATTTATTATAAATTTTAAATTTTGTGAGTGGCTATGTGGGTATGTTTGTTGCACTTTCATTAGAATTGTTGATATTAGATATGTACATATATCGATCCCGGGGGATCCTCGCTTAAAGGGCCTTAATTTAGAGATTCGGCAACTGGTAAATCAGTCTAAGCGGGGAAGTTGGGAGGAGCATTTGAAGACTTACAACTTAGCCTCTGAGTAAGTAAGTTCGGGTCAACCGTGAGTTATGTCACTAACCCGACGAGACGCGACGACAGAGTGCAAATTTCAATCAATGGTAGCGCCTCGTCGGACCAAAAAAAAATGCGTAAGCTATTTTAGCCTGCAATTCACATTGCATCCTTCGGTAGATAAGGCCAAACGTCGAGTGACCAATATGTTGCACAAACTGCCCTAAAACAGTTCACCACCTACTTTCATCAGCGATGAAGTCATGTTGGCCATTGGGAAGGCGGAAGCCTCCACAGCCGTTGGAACCGAATTGGACGGAATTTGCGTGCTGATGCTGAAACATTTGGGCCCCACGGGAATAGCATATCTCACCAAGATCCTCAACTAGTCAATGGACACTCGCATCATTCCCGATGTGGGGAAAATGGGGAGTTTGGTTCCACTGCTGAAACCGGGGAAACCAGCCAACAAAGCAGAATCGTATCGGCCGATAATGCTCCTTTATCCCGTCGTGAAGTCTCGGACTTATCAAAGTCGTTTGACACCGTTTGTCATTCCATGCTGCTAGAAGGCATTGAGACTTATTCTGTTCCACAAAGTCAGACGCTGGTTGGGGAATTTATGAGTGGTCGACAGTTGTCAGTAATCATCCGAGTTCAAACCTCAAAACCTAAAAGAATTATCAAGAGGTGTGCCAGGCTGTACCTTCTGATATCGACTGAGTACCCCCTGCACAGCGTGGCCGAAATACTTCTCATAAGGGAGCATAACAAAATGCTTAGCAAGCAGTTCCTGGTGGAATGTCACGGACGTGAACCCTTAACAGACCCCCTTTGCTCGAGGAGGAACCTACGCCCAGACACATCAGATGGCACGTATTCTAATACATGAACGCGGTCCTCGCGTGCATTGACCAACCAACCGCATCCATAGGGATTCGGTAACCACCCACCACGACTACGGTGCCGTGAATGCCGTCATCGGAGCCCAATCACCACCCGTAGCAGACACAGTGTTTCAACTGCGAGGGAGACCCGCGTTACTCTAGCCCAACTACGGTCTGGATATTTCAGCCGTCTCAACAGATACCTGTCCAAACTCGTTCCCAATATACATAATGAGTGTCCGGCATGTGGGGACTGTCCGCTGGTGGGTAGCAAGCACCTCAAGAATCTCGTGAACTGGATCTAGTAATGTGTTCTAAGCTGCAAGTTTATTTTCAAGCACAAACCAATGCTTCGTAAAGAGTTCGACAAGATATGTGCTGGCCTTAGGAGAGGCATGACGAGGATTGAAAATTTTATCTTATTACATTAAACGAGCAATTCTTGGATATATGCATATCCATAGGGTTCTCGGAAACGGCTCGAAGGATTTGGATAAAATTTTGTACACAGATAATGTTTTAGATTTTAAGGTTCTCTGAATAGGCAATATCTCCGAGAAGACTCGTATAAGGTTGCCACCTATTCGAAATTAGTTACAAATTTATTAAAACATCATAACATGGGTATCAAATGGAAGGTATTTTAAAGATCTCTAATTCAAAAATAGTCTTAATAAGGTTGCCACCTATTTTGAATCGCATACATATTTATTTAATTTTTTGTTTAGAAAAAAAAGGTAAAATATTAATATTCATGGGTACCAAGAGAAGGTTCTTAAACAATGCTTTCCCCATACACAAATTGTTATGTCTTACGATAATAGTGTAAGGTTGCCACTTATTTTCGAGTCTACACAATTTATCTAAAACATCACAATATGGTTATCAAATAAAAGGTATTGTTGAGAACTTTGGTCAGAAAATATTTTCCATCAGGGTTGCCACGCCTCCTTGTAATACAAATTTTTATTTTGTTAATCTCAATCAACATTTTTGTATATATACATACATATTTATATGTTATGTATACACATACGCTCAAGATATGTACCATTCATTCCAGCGTATTTCGGAATAGGGTTGCCTACTAAATTTTAGCGTAATAGGCAGCATACACGGTGCGTCTGACTCGCGAGTCATTTGTGTACGTATTGACTCGCCTTTGACTACATACAGTTGAATCATTCAGAGTCATCACGGGAGTCATGTTGGTGTAACTAACACATATTTATTTTCACAAACACATCCACACCGACTCACGAGACAGACGCACTGTGTGTGCCGCCTATAAGGAATTTACTTAATAGATATGGAAATCCTATTTATTTTTTTTTTTGTTTATTTCCAAAATATTTTTGTAAAGCTATCCAAATCTTGAAAACTTTAAAAAGTATATACACTCCGGGCAAAGCTCGGTCAACCTGGTACTAGAATCATGAAAGCAAAAAATATGGATATGGTTGCGCTAATTACTTTTTAAAGCAGTTTCTCAAAGTTTAAGAAAACCAGACGGCACGGACACCAACTCACCCATTTCCAGGCTATATGATTTAGATTGCTGATATTCTATCACCAATCCAATTTCACGCCCGGGAAGGTACGCCTCAGGCAAATAAAAGTATATTTATAAAAAAAAAAAATAGTTCTGTTTCCGCCCGGGGGCCTTCCGCGTGTTAGGCGGATGTGATAACCACTACACCACGGAAACAATTACCACGGCGTTGTCAAAGACGCTACAAGTCTTGCAATGAAAGCTTTTATATACATACACACAAAGCTCATTTTCTGTTTCCATGTGTATTTATAACCGCGTGTACAGAGGAAAAGCTCATTCTGCCCATTACTGCATTACATACATATTTACTATTGACTTGCCAATAAAAGAACGCATTGGTTCAACAAAACTTACGCAATTTATATCATACCAATAAGAATAAAATCAGTTTTATTTACTACATAAATTACATCACTCAATGGAAAATTCTTGTTTATCCTATTTCATGACAATCCAATATAATACAATTTTAAAAAAATATATGTGGTATAAAAAAAAAATAAAATATTTAGATCTGTTTCCGCCCGGGATCGAACCGGGGGCCTTCCGCGTGTTAGGCGGATGTGATAACCACTACACCACGGAAACAGCTGGATGCCGGCAGTCAAAGTCGCCATCTAACTATTTGCCAACAACAAAGGTGTACACACGTACATATGTAAGTATGTATGTGTATGGCATTGACCAAACAAACAAAGATTTTTAAACAGCTGCTAAAAGCTACTTCGGCGTTTCTATACGAACTTAAGTTGTTTTCTTTGCCTACAATAATAAATTATTAACAATAAATATAAGTTTATTATTGAATCGTGGGTGGCATCTTTAGTACATATAACTGCAATACATATTTCGCTAGCTTAGAGTGAAAAGTTGCTAAGTCCACTTTTTATGAAAACTCATATTTTGATATAGGAGGCTAGAGAAATTGAATACGCATCGTTTCGAAAACTATAAAGGTACTTGTTTTATTTTTTCCTCTTCATGAGCAATAAAAGGAAAATTTGCTAAGTCCAAAAGAAGCACCACAAATCCGATAAGGCGAAAATAATACTACATCTTTTACTAAAAATATAAAATCCTTCTGATTCTTATAAAGTTTTGCCGTGCTTTAAACGCGCAAATTGTTTGATTCAAAGTCTTGCGAAATAGTTAAAGAAAATTGCTATAGGAAGATTTTTTCCTCTCCTGTAAAATTTTTAAAATGGGACTTAGCAACTTTTCTTTCTAAGCTAGCGATTTACTATTCACTATATTACAAAATTAACGCCATTTATAGAAAGAAGAAAGAAACAAATCTTTTACATCGTTCAATGTTGAATCTATTATTTTCCGAGGTATTTCATAAAAATCCAATAGAATCAAAAACAAAAAAAAAATTCATTACAAAAAAAAAGCAAAAATTCGAATCGCAGTCGCTTTCTATGCATTCTATGTTTTTAGATGACGTTTTCTCTGATATATCCTGTTACGACTACGTGCCATAAATTCTTTCATTGCAATTTCGAAAGATTTCTTATCACTAAAATCAAAAACATCTAAATGGAAAAAGAATTCGAATTTAAGTACACATAAATCAATAAAAATAAATTAAAATTTATCTACCGAAAATCATATCCGAAATTTGTGTGTATCCTTTTAAAGGCAATTTTCCATGTAGACCATCCCAATTAAAAAGGAATAGGAAGTCATCGGTGTATATTTT
>NW_016170983.1:0-15037 GCF_001687245.7 Rhagoletis zephyria
GAGAGAAGCAGAAAAAATTATGAGAACAAACTCTTAATGGCTAATATGTGGGAATATTCTTATTGAAATTGTGGCCTAATAGGCTCTTAAGGACGAATATTTTGTAAATGTTAATTTTTTCAGTGTGCACTACGCGAAAAACGTTAACTCACGACGGAACTGCATTGAAATTCAAAATGCCGTACAATCGGAAAAACTCAACTGTCTCCTTCTTCATTTATTAACAGTATACCTTTGAAATCAGCATAAATGTCGATGTCTGGAGTTCAGGGTTACCAAATCTCATTTTTGCCACAACGACCATTTAGGTGGTTTTGCAAAAACATCGACGATATGTACTAGGGATGCCGAAATATGAGGGAAATTTTGATCTCGGGATGAAAAATCATATTTTGATACAGGAGGCTAGAGAAATTAAAAAGGCATCATTGCGAAAACGTTAAAGGTACTTCTTTTATTTATTCTCGTTTATATTCAATGAAAGGAAAATTTGCTAAAGCATCGTTCACTCAAAATCGGTACGCGTTCCAGCAATTCCTGTACAGCAATTGTTTCAATGTATTAAAAAGTTGCAATGCAGATCGTTAGACAATAGATCTACCATTATGAGGTTTAAATTTCATAGTACTGGCTTTTAATGTGACAGTTTTATTCGTGTTGGAAGTGGCTGCTCAAAAAATAATGTTGCACAAATTCGTTGAAAATCCGACATTCTCGAGATCAAAACTCAAATTAAAATTAAACATACCAAAACCTTCTAATTTTCCTCCAAAAATCAATGAAGGGATTCCTTCTGCATAAACTAACAGAGTAAGCTAATCATAAAAAAAATCATGTCGCACCAGCTTAAGGATAAGGCCCTTTACCTCAATTATAAAAAAAATCGGCTTATCAGAAGAAGATCGCGCGAAAGAATTGGAAAACGATTATCCACAGTTCACCGAATGCAAGCTATGGCAAGACATAAACCTTATCGAGTTATAATATATCAAATTCTGTTAGATTAAATACATTTTATAACAAAACCCGCACCCGTTTACATTACCCCAATGTTCACACTAAATGTGGTATTTTATAATAATGACTAACAAAACATGTTTAAAACTGGACTTCGGTCAACTCCCACGTTAAAAGTTTTAAGCTAAAAAGAAACAGGGTGATATCCTCTTACAACTAAATCTATAGAAGTTGCCACAGTTGTCAAAAGGCTATGAAATGACAAGAGAAGAATCGAGGCAGTGTCATTAAAACTCGATCAGACTCCACAATGGCTCATATGATCCCAGAAATATGCTGGAAGGAGCACTTGTACAAAGTGTTAAGCCATTGTATCATTTACTTTAGACCTTCCGTAAAGTTTTGGTGGTTTTAATGAAAATGAATTATTCACAGGTAACTTTAAATCGGTTTGAAGCCAATGATGTGAAAAAAGTTCTGGAAGTCATCAATTTACGAATATGACCTATTTAAGTCAAATCGAAAAATACATGGTATTTATTTAAAACAAAATTAGGAGAGATGTGCGAGCCGTGGAAAAACATAAACTAAAGATAGTTTAGTAGAGCAAGTTGACTACACAAGTCTCTAGAACGGGTGTTCAGAAAATTTTTATCATTATCAAAGAAATTGTCTCATATTTATTTATCCAAGGAAAATATGAAACTCTCGCTAACATGTACCTATAACGGAATGTTTTGACTTTATTCTAACATATCAAGTATTATTTTCTGAAAACCTATTAAAAGGATATAACCCATTTCAAAAAAAGCTCCAAAAATTCGATAAGGCCAAAATAGTTCGAAATCTTTTAATAAAGATCGAATGCCTCAGGCAAAATGTTGTAGTCAAAGTTTTGAGAAATACTTAAATAAAATGGCTATAAGAAGTTTTTTCCTCCCCTATACAATTTTTAAATTTGGACTTAGCAACTTTGCACTCTAAGCTCGCGATATTTATCTATTAAATCTACACAAATTTTAAAGTAAAACATTTTTTAAATTATATTTAAAAAAACCATGTGATTGACCCATGTAACAAATAACAATGTAAATACCAGGTACTTTTTAAAGTAATAATTGATTAAAAAAACATTAAACAAAAATATACAAAAACAATTTCTCTAAAAATGTGTTTTCTACTCTATGAAGAAATGGCGAATGGCGAATTTTTTGCCTTTCTCGCAATTTACTCGAAATTTTGAGGGCGGACGAGGCAAACGGACCTCAGAATAGGAATCGGCGGTTAGAAATGCACTTTGGCAGATGGATCTGGGTTTTTATTATTGCACTTAGCTTGTTCTCGAAAGAGCAGCAAAGCATTCAAAGCGTAGTCTTCTAATCTTGTCCTGAAGTTTTTACATACAAAACCTACTGATGAAAAACATATATCGGCCTCAACTGCTCAAAAGGTAGTCATAAGCCATTTAAAGACAATGACCCCTATCTACTCCATTACAAAATATTTGAACTTCTTCTACCAGCACGTCGGACAAATTATAAGTGTTTCGATTTGAGGAAGTTTTGAGTAGATTGATGTAAAAAATTATCTAACTCTCTGTTTCGTTTACATTAGCGACGCTATGAGTAAATTATTTTAAGTATTCATCAAAAAAGGCTCAGATTGCAATTCAAAAGTACAGTTTCAAGCTTTTTGTTAATTGCAGTCAAAACGGCATTTTACAAAATTCATACTTCAAAATTCATAAACAAGTTCTTACTATTATTTTGATATTTCAAATTTTTCGATATCTCGCGATTTGCTTGCATTAATTTTGCGGGACCTCAAAACACCGGGATCACTAATATGTACTATGTCTTAGCTTTACTGAAACGAATTTATGGGGTATAATCTTTAACATATTATTTCATAGACTGGTAAAGAATTGAACGCGTGCCTTAAGAAAATTTATAATTCTCAATTTTGTTGTTGGTTTTTCCGACAGGATACAACACAATTTATACTTGAAATTTAATAACTAGGTGAATTGAGCAATGAAATCGTAATGGAATTTAAAAATAAAATCGTTAGTGAATGTTATTTCTAAATCTTTTTAGTGCTATATAAGTCAATATATGGATTTTTGGTCATGTTTTAATCCCTCTTATTATAATATTTTTATAAGTTAAAGATAATCTTACGCCTGGTAAAAGAGGATTGATATAAAAAAAGTCCAATTTCGTAAAAAAAAATAATATAATTAATTTTAAAGACAAACAATAACAAAAATTTTATCTGCTGAGCAACGAATTGAACATTATTGTACCACTTTCGTCTTCTTGTTAGTTAAGTTCTAGAGTACCAGGACGCCGAACTCTATTTTTCACACTTATTTGAGATATATAAAATATGCACGTTTAATAATATAGAGATGTAACTCAAAATTTCGGTTTTTGGAGATTTCATTATGCAAATAATAAGCTTGATAAGTAGAAAATGTTTAGTCTAAGAGATAACCAAATTTCCCAAATATGGCGAAGATATTTGCCCTTCCATCTATCTTTTTGTATATCAACTGTATGAATTGATAAAACTTTGATTGTCGTTTCCCACAAAATTTAAATTTTGAAATACTTCCTAATATTATTAAACATGCGATATTTATCATTTCCTGTAAACGCTCACAAAATAACAAACAAAAGTAGAAAAACCTTCCATCCGGGAACTATTCATACATATATTTATTATTGGAGTTAATTAGATGTGACAAACAATAACTGCAATCAATGGCGGCGTAACGACTTGATGGGCATTGTGCAACCACTCAGAAATATGTTCACTTATTTATGTGTATAAAAGTATACACATACATGCACATGTGCATACTCAACATTAATATTCGATTATTAGAAGAGAAACCTAATCGAATATATTTTGACGCTGACTAAACGAAAAATCATGTACACGGCGCAAATGTAGTGTGACCGCGCAGCAAATGAAAAAAAAATAAAAATAAATAAATACTTGCTTGAAATACAAACGCCCTTTGGCCATTAACCTGTGCAGTTAATTTTTTGGTGAACCATTTTTCATTAGTGCCATGAGAAAAGTAAACAAACAGTTGCCACCCTATCGGCCGTAGTAGCAACAGCAGCGGAAACTGCCGCAGCTACTGGCACCCCTGGCAGACACAACACCCACTACCCGCCACCACCACCACCACCACCATCAGCGTAACTAAAGCAGCACCGTGGCCGGCCGCATCGATTGCCGGTGGTAACAGCAGGCATGCTAAATTAACAACAAAAGCGCAAAACAACAACAACTTTGCTTAGTACAGAAAAAGCAAAAAGATGTGCAACGAAAATGATAACGCAGCGGGTAATAGAAATTAAGCGAAAGTGGTCACATTCCAGGCGCACGACCTCTAACCCACCAGCATATGCGCACACAAGCAAAGACGTATATGTATGTATGTGCGTGTATGCACGCGTTGCAACCACCCAAATGGGGTTGGGGTGAAAGTGAATTGATGAAATGAGCGCGCATACATATGTATGTATGTTTGTATGTATGTGCTACTGAGAATGCACGCTGTTGGGTGCGGTCTATCAAATAACAACCTAAATAAGCAGGAAGACCTCTAGCGATGAGTGGAAAGCGAGAGTAGCACTACATATTTGTTTGTAATTATAAAAAATCATAGCAAAGCTAAAGGGCAGGGCAAAGGTAGATCTCTGGCGTTTTGTTTTTCTTTTTTATCATTTTCTGTAACTTAATTCTTTTCTATTTTTTATATCCTTCTTTTGTTTATTTTTTAAATTTAGCTATTCAGTGAATAGCGTTGGACCAACGCGACCTGCACAGTTATATTTCTACTAATGGGGAAAAATAATAATAATAATAAATTGTAAAAAACTTAATTTTCTCGCTGGGAATCGCCACCAGCAAGTGATGAATAGACAGACCATAGGCCGAACGACTGCTGAAGTTTGCTATTGTATGTATGTAAATGGGGTAGTTATAAAAGCAGAGGCCGGTTTAGAGAATAATGGGGTCTTAAAAAAGATTGCGGTTAGGTTTATATCACTATTCAGCTCAATAACTAAACATTTTTAGCACTGAAATTTGGTACGAAGATATTTGAATTTAATTTAGTACTCATGGACAAAAATGGGCATTATTTGAAAAAATGAGCGTGGCACCCCCATATAAACTGAATTTTTGCTACTGTATATCTCGGGAAGTAGTGGTTATTGAAAAAGGCGTGCGACGCTTCCCATAAATATTGACTTCTTGGATCATGTAAAGATGGAAGTATTAAAACCTGGGCGTGGCACTTGTCCAAAATGTACGCGGTCACACGGCGGTTCTCTGGAAGCATTTTAGGCTCAGAGGGATTGGTATCTTTCAAATTATCATAGTAAAGTCTACCATGTTGACAATAATATATAGCTTAATCTTATATAGTAATGTAAAAACGGTTATTTAAAGGAATAAAAACAAAGATAAAAGTAAAATTATAGAAACTTAAAGATAAAGAGGAAGTTAAATTTAAATACTTAGGGCCGTTTTCTAATGTAAGCAGTAAAGTTGCCTTTACTAACAGGGCAGATAAATTGTTCCTCACTTTAAAGTGTTTTCGTTGTCTTATCTTACCTGTAAAAATAAATTTGTTATTCCGTAGAGTGAAACTTCACTACATTTCCGAGAGTGAAACTTCACTACATTCGTCATAAAATTTCAAAGGTTGGCAATGCAACATAAGCAAATATAGAGCAAGAGCAACTGCTAGCAAAAACCAAAACCTTGGTTGAAATATCTAATATATCTGACTCATGAACCAAAACCAAACCAAAATTTAAAGTTGGGTACAAATTTTAAATGTTGCATCGGGTGAGCAACAGTTTATCGATTCGAGAAATTAATGCGCTGATGAGAAAACGAAAACTCGTATATCGAGACGATAAAGTGACCGGTAAACTAAAGGTTAGATGAGAAAACGGCCCTTAACGTAATAACAAATGTGGAGTGAATTTGCAGACGAAAAAAAGTATGAAGATAAAGATCAGGATAAAGGTAAAGTAAAGATAAATATGAAAATAAAAATAAATAAATATGAAAAGATAAATATAAAAATAAAGATAGATAAAAAATCATAGAATAAAGAAAAGGATAAAACTAAAGAATGAGATATGTTATGTTACGGTTTTACGTTAAGGTGTTAGGTTATGGTATATTATGTTATGTTATATTATGTCATATTATGTTATGTTGGTTATATTATGCTAGGTTATGTTATGTTATGTTACCTTAAGTTATATTAGGTTGTGCTACGTTATGTAATATTATGTTACATTATGTAACGCTATGTTATGTTATGTAATGCTATCTTATGTTATGTTCGTTATGTTATGTTCGTTATGTTATGTTACGTTATATTATGCTACCTTATGTTATGATATGTTACATTTTATTATTTTTTGTTAGGCTATGTTATGTAATGCCATGTTGTGTTATGTGATTCAATGCAGTTCGCCTCACCTCACCACAGCTCATTTCAAATCGCCTCACATCGACTTTTTTAGTTCATCTCAACTCACCTTAATTCACCTCACCCTAACTCACCTTACCCTAAAATAAGTTGTACATATATGAGGTCAATAAGAGTCAAAGCAGAACCTAAAAAAAAACTCCCAAAGATGTTAATTATAAGGCTAATAAAAGTCATATAAGGGACTCAAAAAGAGTCTGATATAATTAACATACGAGGCCATGAGAGCGTCCTCAAAGAGCCGAAAGAGAGGCATAAAAGAGTCAATTATGACTCATACTCATTCGATGTATGAATTTAGGCTCATATACATACATAAGTCGACTTTGGTAGGAAGCGAAACCTTCATTTCGGACCCTTTAATGAGCTCATTATATTCATAAAGGCTCCAAGATAGGACTTTTCTATGACTCTTTCATGACTACGAATGCTTGCCGGGAAAAAAACCCAAATGTGTTTCGTTTATATTGGAAGCGAACTGCTCTACTGTGCATTCTTATCACTCCATAAAAGTTTCTTTTATGTTTTCGAAAATTTACTAAACTTTCGCTGTGTTTGGTGTTTCTATTGTTACTGAATATAGTATTGGAAATATCCGACATAACTAAATGTACATACACACATATGTATGTTTTCAAGAATGTACATACATACATATGTACATGCAATAGTGATAGAGGTATATGATGTGCAGTCATGCATGTCGCTGCAGTTGAATTGGATTGCAAATTTACATATCGACATTTGTTTATGCCCGTTACGCCCCCATAAATGCATTGGCAAACAAACATACCACTAAATACATACTAAAATAAACAAATGCAAATAAGCAAAAACACAAACACACACAAGCGCGTATCCTCAACTGCATAAAGCTGAAATTCACTATACAAACATACCTACATATGTATGTGTAAATGGATCTGTGTGTCTGTGTGCCAGTTTTTGTTTGCTTTGGCTTTTTTACTATATTATTTTTTTGGTCTTTCAAAGCCGCCTCCTTAGACATGCATGCTTCATGCTTATGTTTTTACCTACATATGTATGTATGTATTGCGAGTATATATGAATGTGCGCACATTTGCATAAAAAACATCTGGCATTCGACATTTGTTCGCTCGTTTTACTTGCATGTCGCATTTTTTATCATTTCACTTTATTCTTTTTTTTTTAACTTTCTAATTCCTCGTTTTTGTCCTCTGCAATGGCACGTTTTGTGTTTGCTTTTTATTATTATTGTTATTATAGTCATCAAGTTGATGATTGTTGTTGAGCTTAGTACGAAGCGGAAGCGAAATGTCAGTGTCAGTGTCAGTGGCAGGACGCGCCAAACAACGCCCCCCAAGTAGCCCGCCCGCTCTGCTGTTTAAATACCGGAGAAATTCATAAATTTCAAGGTTTCTTCCAAGAGGTGTAGGCAGTAAGTAGTTTCTATTTATTATCCTTGATTTGCTTAGAGCTTTGCCGTTATGCTAAGTGAAAGCCTTTGGAATTAGATATCAATGAATCATATTTTTACCTCTACGTTTTGTGCAATTGTCTAGGGATCTTATATGTTCACGTATGTAAGTATATTATGGCCATTCATAACACTGTACAGCACTTGGCTGGGTATTGGACAAAACCAACTTTTCTGGAGAGATTGGGTTTTTAGTAAAAAAGTTATTTCTCCGTTTTTCGAAGTTAGCCTCCGAAATCGAGATATGGGCCTTCGAAGTTCGAAATTGAACCTTTGGTAAAAAGTTATTTTTAATTATTGTATGTAAAAAACTAAAAAATTAAAAATACAGACATTGTCCGCCTTTTGCTCTTATATAAACGGTATATAACTTGTCGAAACTTATATTACAGGTGCTATAAGCGGTCAAAGATCAGGTCTTCGAAAAATTACAAAAAAAAAATCAGAAATTTTTGGACCTGACCTTTGACCCTATATAGCACCCGTAATACAAGTTTCCCCAAAAAAAAAATATACACCACATAAATATGAGCAAAAGGCAGATAACGTCCGTACTTTTATTTTTTTAGTTTTTTTACACACAATAATTAAAAATAATTTTTTTTCCAAAGGTCCAATTTCGAAGGCCCATATTTCGATTTCGGAGGCTTACTTCGAAAAACGAGAAATTACTTTTTCGCTTATGACTTAATCTCTTAAAAAAACTTTGTTTGGTCCAATACCCAGAAAAATTTATATTTTGCCGTATAGTGTAATTTATAAAAGAAACTTCCGTAATATAATAGTAAATCTTTTTAAAGTGGTGTAGGATTTTGAATGATAGTAATAAAAGGGGTTTTGAAGGAAAATCACACTATAGACAATGTTAATATGTAGGTACTCTGACTTTGATGGAATTCTCAACATTTCGAGCTCTATATGGGGAAAAAAGCAAGGACAGGTCAACCTGAGAGTTTTCCTACCATCTTAGGGACGAGGGTGTCAGCGCCCCGATTGCCACCGAAGCCATCATGACCTGGGATAGATTAAAATCTTGGTCTCTTATCACCAAGTTTGGATCTATTAGTATACCGCCTTACAAGCGTCCCTTTCAGTCTTTCAGGAATTATTACCTTGGAGCTTAGTAAAGGATAGTATCGATGTTTGAATTTGACCACGGGGCAATTTATGAATTATCTTAAGTCACTTAGATGTCTCCAGGAATTTGGACATTTTCATTCAGCTTAGATTCGGCGGTCTTATGGCTTTCCAACAAACTCCTTTCTCAATAAGTATGAGAGAGGCGTCATGCCTGTGATGAAACCAAGCATCTCTGCTGGACACGTGGTGACCACACAAATCATTCGGTGGCTTTTGGCCTTTAGGCTACTGCTGCATATGTTGTTATCGGTTTAATAACCGTAATGAAGGACCACAACGAAAATTTCGGGAATATTATAGACATAGTACCACGGCTAGGTATTTCACCTCTTGTATTAACTATAGCTTCATCGACAATCAGCGTGCATTATGGGGCTTAAGAACCCCTTCAGAGTAGCCGGGGCTAGTCGGTGCTACCTTCCTGCTCTTAGCTGGATTACTATGTACAGTAAAGTGGTCCAAAAATTTATGTAAAAAAAATAAGGTCGGATTTTTAATGCCGGCACCCCCTAGGATTGTTCTATATCGAAAAAAAATATATCCCTATTTTTTTATTTTGAAATCAAAAAATATTTAGGGGGTGCTCAAAGCGCTCAAAGTTTTCCTTGGAGAATTTCTATTTAGCGATTAATATAATTGACAGTCAATGACATATTTAATCGATTCAGTTAAATGCACTCTTATTTTAATCCTATTCTATCCGAAATAACCGATAAATAATTTCGGACTGCATTTTCGGAAAATACACTTTAAATATTATGTTTTTGCTTAAATTTGAGAATTTTCGGTAATGTACACAAATGCCTACACATTTGCGCTAAACGATATGTTTAATTCATACATTTCAAATTCACCTGTTTTTATTAATTTTTATTTTTATAAACATTCCCGAAACAATTTTTTCTAGTCCCTCATGCAGAACGTTTATCGATAAATTACGAAATGTATCATTTCGTGAGCTGCCCTGGTCATAAATTTAATTGACGACGACCTAATTTAATTCATAGCAGTGTAAAACCAATTTACCATCTCCATGATTTTGACATACATATATAACTTAAAATTTATATTTTATAATTCAAAATTAACCAGCAATCATTCTGAGATTCATAAAATAACGTCGGTAAAGGCAAATTTCCAAGTATTTTTATATTATAAACTAACAACACAAGCTCGCCTTCGATTTCCAAACTCATCAATATCAGTGAAATATGATCAAAATGGGCGTAGCTCTGCAAATAAATTTGTATGTGCATGCGGTGTGGCTGACATGATTTCTATGTGACCATAGATTACCAGATAGACATTTGGGCATTAAAACTAATTTGATGCAATTAAACGGATGTGTCTGCCAACACCGATAACATTCAAAGGATTTCACGCGCAACTATATGTCTTCTCGCATTCAAGCGCTTACACACACACACACATACACACATTTTAAGGCATACTAATAGGCGCTCGGTCGCGCTAATGTGATGCGTGGGCGCGAAAAACGAAATTTTAGTTTGATATATAGTATATATATGTGCGTATGTATACCTAACACACATGTTTAGCCAAATTTCTAACTGACTTTAAAAGGACTGCGACCCTTACTCACAAAGGACATGCACGTGCACATACACATACATACATACATACATATGTAGACACATGCGTAGACATGTGCGACTGCATCAAATGAAAATCAAATAATTTTAATACAATTCGAAAGTACAATATCTGATGAACAGAACACATAAGGCAATTCTGGTAATGGCACAACAACAACACCAGCAACAGCATCGCTATCACACCAATCACTTTGTTAATAATATATGAGTTTTGCATTTCCGTCAATGCCATGCACAGACGACCGTCGAGCGTCGAGCGTCGACCATTGACCGCTAAATGCCAGCCAGCCACCGACCGTCGGGTGGATTTGTCGTTAAAGGTTGTCGGTTGTGGTGGCGGGCGGGCGTCAGTGGTGTCAAACCGGTGACAACGTTGGTTGCTTCATAGTAATTCCAATGATGTAGATTGCTCACACAATACTTACACACACGCACGCATTAATGTCACATACAAGCGTACAAATGCGTATTTTCCTAATGCCTTTGGTCGGCCGTCGATTGCGCGTGTACGCATCCGCTTCCGAAAACGAAACGGAACGTTCAAGCGGCTACGGCCGGTGACAACGGTAGCTGATAATGAAATCCTTCGCTCTGCCGGCTTTTGATTGTGCCCTTTTAGGACTTCCTTTGATTGCTTGTGTTTCAATGTAGGTATGTGTATATGTATGTATGTATGTATGTATATGTGTATGTTTTGCATTTGCCAGCGCTGGCTTATCGCCGGCCATACAATCGTCATCATCATCTCGGTTGATGTGTTGTTGATGTGTCTGATGTGATAATCCGCAGGAATTAATAAATAAACCATTAACAAATAAACTAGAAATAATCCCGAATGCTAGAGCAGTGACAGCGACAGCAATAGCCACAACAGCATACGCAACAACAAAGTTAGAGTGATTCGTACGCTCATTGACCTTATCGCAATGACAACAAAGTGAGACACATACTTACATACATACATTTGTAATTTTAACAACAACATCAGCAGTGAATTTTAACAGAAAACTTTGGTTGTGGGAGAGAGCTACGCAAATATTTAGCACAGTGAATCATAGAACATATCATAATAAGTAAACGTTTTTGATCTTTGAAAGTAAATTAAAATACAAAATTTTATTTCACGAGAAATAAAACCAACTCGGATTTTTTTCCATGACCTTCGTTCATTGTCCTATTTTAAGTAAAACACAGTTAGCAATTGTGGCATAGAAATCTATGGGAGCTTATCTTACTGAGATATAAATTCCTCTTCCGATTATTTTCTTAAGGCGGAACCATCGTTTTGGGTTGAGTCCAAGAAGGATGAATCCGCCTTTATTGATATGTTCAATGTAAATAAATATATACCAGTATATCGCGCAGCATCAAGTAGTTCAAGCAACTGGCAATTCAAAGCGAAATATGTATGTGAAGTCAGTCCGTAAGTTTTTTTGTTAATTAAAAAAATTTGCCTATTATGAATGATATCTCTTGTAACAGGAACAAGCTTAGAATCTACTACGTATGTGAAAGATCATCGCACACGCCAGATGCAGATACTTCAACGGAGGCAAGGAAATGTGGCTAAATCAACCAGTGTAGCCTGTCGGTATAAATCTGTAGCAGTTGTAATGACTGTCTTCTTCCAAAAAGTCATAATAATGATATAATATCACTCCGTCAGTTAAAGCACAATTGTTCATTAAAATAAGGACAATAGTGTTTCCTCTCGCCTGCCAACCTGAAAGGAGGACTTAGAATCCTACTGACAACGCATATTTTTTCATTTTCCCTCTTTCTTTTGGTTTCATCAGACCAGAAGTTTTATGAAAAATGAGACGTTACATTCCTTTTCTCATTCAAATTATATGTGGAATACTGGAAATCATAGGGGAAGTACACATTCTACGCTGCATATATGTCAAAGAAATCGTTATGTCTACATTTTCGCAGACACTGTAACATTTCCAAAAAAAAAAGAGGCTTGACATAGTCAACGTCAACAACGCGGAAGTGGGCAGTGGCCAAAATAGCGTGTTCGGGGACCTCAGCATCAGGAAGCAGCATCAACGGCTGACCAGCGTAGCAATCAAGTAAATGAGAATTCACATAAACGCACGCAACAACCAGCCTTCCCATAGTCTCCACGTGCCATAAGCTCGAGCTCCTGCAAAAACGCCAGTGACCACAGCCACACAGCGACGCTTATCCTGCGTTAGCCTCCCTTACCGTCGTACCCTTGACGATTTTTGTACTCGAGTATTTACGCTGTTGTTGTTGACTCTGCGTCCCTGCTTCTACGCTTTTGGCTTCAATGTTATTTAGTCGCTGGTTGTTTGCTTTAGTTCGATTTGCTTTATTTTGCTTTGGCTTGGCTCGCTTTGCTTTGGTTTGGTTTGGTTTGGTTTTTTGACTTTAGTCGCTTATCAATCGGTGGACATCAGCAATAAATTTCAACATTCATTATCAAATCCATTTGCTGGCATTAGCCAAAAGTGCGTACACTCACGCACAAGTAAATATATGTATGTGCATATGTATGTATGTATGTTGGTAAATAAGGGACATAAACAAATTGTGACTCCAACACTGCACGCAAACGTACACACCCACACACACACACACACACACACACACACCTTCACACTGCAGATGCTTTGCGTTGTTCAAATGCCTGGTTTTGCCTGGCTTTACGTGTAAATGTTCGCCTTATCAACTTTGCCTGTGTCGTCTATTGAATTAATGATATGGCAGGTTTGTAAATTTTTATGATTGTATTGAATTAAGCATATTCGAATCCTGTCAGACATTGCTGCTCTCAATGTATTGCACAATGCAACAAATAAATATGTATATGCATACATACGCACACATACTCACATAAGAAACATGCGATCTAGGAATGCTAATTCTAGTATTTATGTATGTACATATTTGAAAACATGTTCGATACGAATCGATTTGTGGCATGTTTGTTGTAATGATTGTTCTCCATATACCGCAATCATTGATGTTTCCATATGTTTTTGTAGAATTGTAACATGAAAATGTTTGCAGCAAATGCGATAAGAAAACGTTTTACCTTTGTAGTTAGTAGTTAGTCGTGCGAATGGCCTTACAAGAAGTAAACTAGAAATATGTACATTAGGGTGATCCTTAAAAAATCAAATGGGCGATTTTTTTCAGTCTCACTCCTCCAATCGGCAACACCACTCACATAGATATCACATATAAATTGTGGTCCCGATTGGAGACGGTTAAGGCGTGTCGCACAAGGAGCGAAGTTCAGATTCCTCTATGGAAAGTCAAAAAATTAAATTCAATTTTCAATCAAAGTCGAGGGGATATCACATATAAATTTGAATACCGATTGAAGTCGGTTATGACGTCGTCATAGGGCAATCTGATCTTTGACCTGATCTGATGCAAAAATGTTCGCCCTTCATTTAAGGACTACCCTAATGTGCATACATATGTATGTACATTTATAGATTCTAAGTGAAAATGTCTGCAATTCTTGTTTATTTTACGATATCAAGGGATGCTTATACTCGTAGCCAGCCAACTGATTTGAAGATATTAAAGGTACATAGTGAGTGCGGCGGAGTCATACACGATTAATGTAGGTTTGCAGAGATGAAGATTCTATTAGAAAATATTTTATTGAAAAAATAAAAGATTTTAAGTGCACTTATCGATCTTTATGTTGTGATATTAAAATCCTAGGTATAGCATGCAATTCTTATGCATCTTGCTTTAATAATAGTTTTATTAGGTTCTTTGGTTCACGCCTGAATATTTCTTGAATAAAAGCTGTGTCGGCTGATCACTTCAAAAGTACTTAGGGGGCCGTTTCGCAGCCGGTCAAACGACGAGCGTATTTCTTTGACTCGGTTATATTTCCTTGGTCTATTTTTGCCAACTCCAAAGATCTAAAAATTCTATTCTCCTCTGAAAACCGCTCAGTTTAAATCCGAAAATCCCATTTATGAATATTAAATATTAAAAGTTTTTAACAAAAATGTTTGTAAAGAGTATTTATAGCAGACAGCTGAGAAGAGAAACGACTAGCGTGCTGCGTTGAGCTCGGCAAAAACCGGTTACAGGCGGTTACAGCGCCAAACAAAAATATTCGGCCTTATTACAATTGTCGTCGTCCTACGTCGATGTAATTTTTTCATCAAAAAATAGGCCCAGTAAGTCCATCTCCAACTAAGCTGACTACGGTATTTTTGCAAAAAGGTGTTCCTCGCAAAAAAAGTGAGGTCAGCGTAGCTGGCGTTGGGCTTAAGAGGGATATTTTTTAATGAAAAAACAAGTAAGAAAGTCTAAGTTCGGGCGGAGCCGAAC
>NW_016170984.1:0-15037 GCF_001687245.7 Rhagoletis zephyria
CGAGCCAATGGAGAAGTGTATGCGTCTCTGTGTGTATGTATGTATATTCGTTTCACTACTCGTACTTTACTACTTTCCTTAGTGATTTTTTAGTTTTAAATAAACCACAGAGTTTTCTCTTCCTTTTTTTCTTTTTTTTTTGTTTTCATTTTAATTGTTGCAACATTTGAACTGTTAAATACCTAAAAATAAGTACATTTGTTTGTGTGAAGTCATAACCATCGCCTACACAGCGGATGCTGGTGTTCGTTTGCTACAACTTCATCAAAGGGGTGGTTCAAAAAAAGTTACAACAATAGGCTCGTTCTAATGCAACCGGCTGGCAAAAGAACACTACATAGCTAGTATAACAAATTACGTGCAAAACAACAACGCAAACTCGGCTATTTAACGGAGTTACGCTATNATTTCACTACTCCTACTTTACTACTTTCCTTAGTGATTTTTTAGTTTTAAATAAACCACAGAGTTTTCTCTTCTTTTTTTGTTTTTTTTTTCTGTTTTCATTTTAATTGTTGCAACATTTGAACTGTTAAATACCTAAAAATAAGAACAGTTTGTTTGTGTGAAGTCATAGCCATCGCCTACACAGCGGATGCTGGTGTTCGTTTGCTACAACTTCATCAAAGGGGTGGTTCAAAAAAGGTTACAACAATAGGCTCGTTCTAATGCAACCGGCTGGCAAAAGAACACTAGTTAGTATAACAAATTACGTGCAAAGCAACAACACAAACCCGGCTATTTAACAGAGTTACGCTAGGTCGGTTAAAAATTATGCGATCTGATGCGCTGTGCTGCAATGGAAGAAAACTGCGCTACTCTGAATAAGTTCGTGTAAAGTATTTTTAGGAAATTTTTATTTTTGGCCAAAATTTAATGTATGTAATTCATATTCCAAAGAAACCTTAATATTTCTGGATGTTTTCGAAAATTTTACATATTTCTCAAAATTCTTACTATTTTTTCGAGTTTTTGGACTTTTTAGCATTTTCACGGACTTATTTCCGAATTTTCAGGTTTTTCTAAATTTCTGGGTGTTTTGATATTTACAGGCGCTTTTTGCAGACGTTTTGGAATTTTTTCTAGAGATTTTTCATAAATTTTCAGGCTGCGTAAAGATTTTTTCCGAGTTTTCGGATCCTTCGTCACTTTTCGGAAATTAGTTCCAATTCCTTGACTTCCCTAAATTTTTCGAAATATTTTATTCAGGTTTTTCGGCAGTTTCTTAATATATTTGTAAATTTTTTGGGTTGCTTGTTGCTTTTGGTGAAATTTTTTCTAACACACTTTCAAAAGTTCTTTCACGAGTTTTCGAAACTTGTAACCGTTTATTTTTTCGATAAAGTTTTGGTATTTTTAGATTATCAAGCTTTCGTTTAAGTTTAAGTGCCGCCATTAATTTAATCAGTGTCCACTCATAATGATCAATATTGGCTTTTTTCACTCATATTTTTGAGCCACCCTTTGGCATATGTGTATGTAAATTTACGCGCTCGCTCGCTCAAGTTGCACATTAATTTAAATTAACCGCAACAAAATTGTAGAAAATTTCAATTAAGAAAAAAACATTCTATCCTACCCAACTCAATCGAGATGAAGAAGCATGAAAATGTGCAGCTGTAAATTGTGTGTATGTATGTATGTATGTATGTTAGCAAGTGCTTGTAGTTAGTACTTTAAGTAAATATTATCTGTTAGCTACCGCTGTACGTACTATACATAGCTACTCATATGTATGTATGTGTGTATTTACATAGTTGGTGCATTTGTGCAACAACAGCAAGCCGCAAAGTCAATTTTTCGGTTGTTGCATGTGTTTTGCATTTGCCTGCAACAACAAAGAGTGGTAGCAGACTCAACAGTCTTCTGTAGAGCAGCTTCATTTCGGTGCTGCTTAATTTATTTTTTTTCTGCCAGCACGCAGATGCCACGTATGTTTGTATGTAGTTGCTTTTTGGATAGTTTTCTTTTTTACTTATTTTTAAAATTTTTGTGTTTTTTCTCTTTTAGTTCTCTGGTAGGTGCTCACATGCATTTGATTACACCCTTACCGCGCTCTCCGCGCTTACCATTTCCTTTCACTGCCTACTTTTAACTTTATTTTCCTTTTCTTTCCTTGTCTGTGTGTTTTCCTTCAGTTCACTTTTACGGCAAGCAGCATGTGGCCAACAATAACAACTCCAGTAATTTGGAAGTTGTTTTCAATTCTCATTTTTCGACTTGTTGCCTCTTTGCCGCAGCTGCAGTGCCAACGGCCCCATTGCCCAGTTCTGTATGTAGTTTTGTTTGTGCGCATCTTCATCAACGCCACCGGCAAGTATGGAGGAAGTCAGCATCACCACCAGCAACAACAACAACAACAACAGCACCAAAGGCATCTACATAAAAGAACAATAATAAAAGCATCAGCATCAGCATCAGCAAAAAACAAACAAGCACAGCCCATGTATTTATTTTCTTTATAAACATACGCACCGCACCGCACCTAACCAAAAACAGAGCGCATACAAAAAAAAACAAAAACACGACAAGTTTCGTATTGAAACATAATTAATTTCTGTTTGTTTTACGCATTGCACGTCCTGCTCGGCGGTACGCACATGCAACACAAACAATGTGGCAAGTAGTAGGAGCAGCAGCCGAGGCGGCATTTGGAGCTGACCGGGCCCGATTGCTGTTGACTACTATTCGACGTAGACAGGCAGTCAGTGTTGCCTTGTTTCTTCGCTGTCCTTTCACTGCGAAATTCTTTTGAATTTAAATTTTTATAATTCACAGATACAAAATATATATTTACGTTGAGCGCGCGCAAATATACTGCATACATATACATATTCATTATGTGTTGGCGGCGCTGGTTTCGAGGCAGCATTGCCGCACCGCCGTTGTCTGTCGCATTTAAATTAACCAAGAAATTACAGGCACAGTAAAAGGAAGACAACTGCAATAAAATTGCAAAGCAAACAATTTTGAATAAAATAAAAATACATTCATATGAAATACTCATTGAATTCGTTGGCCTGTCAAGTTGTACGAGTAGCTGCCTGCGGTTGCTAGCTGTTTGTTTTTTTTTTTTTTGTCTCATCCTGTGCGGGGCAGATGCACGCTCCTTCTGAGGAACTTCAGCTTGTTTGTCCCACTCTTTGGTGTGCTTGCGCATTTGTTGTTGCAGTTAAAAAAGCTCATAAATTTGCAACACTCATAAATTAAACATTTGAAATTGATCGCTGAGCGAAAAAGGGAATGCAAACAATATTTATTATTTTTTACAATAGCAATACATACATATTTATAATGTGGTTGTTTTTATTGTCGACCTAACTTACCTCTCACGACAGCTTCAGGCGTCCATTAGTAGCGTCAATATCCCACAGGTATTTGCAATAAATCTTCTATAAATTCACATGTTGTCTTCGATGACTCTTTGTCTTTTCGAAATAAAAAAGCAATAACTGGCATAAAATTAATTGTCGTTTGTTTGCTGCATTTTTAATTTTGCTTACCTTCGCATCAAAAATTAAACGAGCAATCAGCTAAACGCCCTTCTTGTAGCATTCTTTACAAGTCTTCAGCTTTTTCTTCGGCGGCATTTTTTCTTTTTATTTCTTTTATATAAGATTTGTGTTCGATTGCAAGCCATAAATATTTAATACGATTTTTTTTTATTTTAGTTCTCTTTTCACATCCACCCCTCTTTTCTTTTCTTCAATCATGTCATATTGCTTGCTATTTTGATTACTGCGAAATTATGCCATAAATTAATTTACTAATTAATTGCCATACGCGCACACACATCACACGAACATGCGTTACATTTGAATTCAGCACAAAAAGTAGCTGAGCAAATATTTTCTCAATGTTAGCAGTAGCAGTAAAAAAACTTGTGAGCTAGTAGTTAACTCTTCATGAAGATGTTTAAAACAATTTCCAGCAACGCCAGAGAACTACTGTAACTGTAACGAACGTCTAGTCCAATTCTCTCCTTCACAGCTGTGTACATCAAACTACAGAAAATCCAATGTCAAGGCACTGTTGCTCCGGTCGTTCATTTTGATATTGTGTTAAGGGTTGCCACTGATGAAAAAAAAAATATTTACCATCCACTTGAAAAAAATCTACCAAATCTAGAATGTACATTATGTATGTTATAGAGTTTGTATTACTTTTTTTTATACGCAACACGCTTATTTATTTTTTCCTATAATCCTTACTGCGATGTATCATTTCTCATCCTTGACAATTAACAACAAATCTGTTAACTTTATCCCCGTACTATGTAGACTTATGTAGAATAGCTTTCAAGTTGATTCCACTTCGTTTATATCCAGACATCAAGCTTTCGCTGAGTATTTATTATTATCACTTTTTTATACATTGGGAATTTTATTTGATTTTATAAGCGAACATTTATAGACAAATTTAAATAAAAACACGTACTTATTTACATATACAAGGCGTTTGGTTATATTCAAAGCTTGTTGCTTGTTTTATTGCCAACCAGCAAGCGCTATTAACTAAAAGCATCGATTTGAACATAAATTTTGCAAAAAGTTTTTGCTTTGATGTTTTCTTATTTACTTTTTATTGTGTGTGTCTGGTTTTTTTCGTTTTTTTTTTGTTTTATTGCTGTAATTTCGCCTTTCTTGGAAACCCCCTGCCATAAATTTTCTGCTAGTCACTTTGTGTTGCAAAAAAATAAAATTTACTGCGACTTCTTTGGTGTAGTGGCAACAAATTTTAAGTATTTAGGAGTATAAATAAAAATTAATTCTCCGAATTTCTCTGTTTTAAGAAGCTGTGATTTTTCAGAATTGGCCAATATGTACTGATTAATTAGCATTGCCATCGGTTAACAAGCTTTCACGCACACACACACACCCTGCTGCAAATAAATCAAATCAAAATATATATTTAACTATGAATTTGCCACACGCAGTGGGCGCGCTTTGTTTTCAATAAATTTGCGTCTTGTTTGTTGCAGAAGCAATTATTTTATAGTTTTTTTTCGCGTTTTTCAAAAGAATCGCAGCTTGACTTGGGCTTTTAATGCTGCGCATGCAAATGATCTCAAATGTTAAGTATTTGGAAAATGCATTTTGTCACACCTAAAGAATTCTAACAAGCCTCTTTAATAAGCTTGGAAATCTTCAAAGAATGTCTGCTACGAGTCAAGTAAAAAATTTACAAATCTGTAATTTATTAGCTGCTTAATTTTTTGCATTTTTCATGAACTCTCCCAAAATGCGCTTAAGCAAATTGAAATGTTTGCGAATTTTATTTGCTTTCATTACTTTTTGTTTCCACTTAGCGCGAACTTTTAATTAAGCTTCAAGCTTCAAACTGATGTGTTCACATATTTCGCACATTTTTCCCTCTGTCACACGCCTGTAACACCGCGCCGTATTGAGGAAGAAAACATGCAGTGCCATTTTTAGTTTATCTTTGCGTGCTAATATTCTCTGCAAATACTAAGATCGTTAAAGTTCTGTGAAACAAGTGACAAAATTAAAAAGCGAAAACTTCAAAGCGCCACCGACATCCAATTCAACAGTCAACACTTTGCTTGGTTTGCTTGATTCTTTAATTGGTATCTGAAATTAAATCTACTCTACTCTTACTACCTCAACGGTAAACAAATGTTGGTACTTGTATCGGCAGTGGTTCTGAAGTGGCTTATCAATGCAATAGTTAGTTGAAAGCCACGCTGATACGGTAAATTAATAAGGTTGCCAGATGGCTTTAAAAGAAAATTGTGAAGTACAGCTTCTTGTGGAAGCACTGCCACTACTATGGGCATATATTTTGTTGCACACTATGTTGTTCCGAAGCCTAATAGTACAGAGCCTTATACCTAGAAGCGATAAATAAAAACCAATACATAAAGTACTCGGAACTATTGGGGGTACTTAGAAGGCGAGCTATTTTTTTCTCAGAATCGTGTTTAGTATTCATTGAAATGATAGCCAATGAGCTAGATCTTTCAAAGACCACCTAGCTCAGTGAAAATTCTTATTGATACGGTGACCGAGAGTTAAGTTAATATTTGAAGTTTATTAAGATGCGATTTGGCATTTTTTTTTTGTCAACATGCCTCGAAGGCATAAGTGCCCATGCCCAACTAAATAATAAAAGTTTTTCCAAGTCCCTTATCAAGGTTAAATCTAATATAATTTACGTAACCGAGAATTATACCTTCTAGTGAATGTAACCAACGGCATTGTACCCACACTCTCTTAGTNAACTTGCCTCGAAGGCATAAGTGCCCAAATGTGCAGCATGGCTTTAATAAAAGTTTTTCCAAGTCCCTTATTAAATCTAATATAATTTACGTAACCGAGACTTATACTTTCTAGTGAATGTAACAAACGGCATTGTACCCACACTCTCTTAGTTTTGCTGAGAAAAGGTCGTCCATCAACAAAGACCAGAGTAACGGAGAAAAGATCACCTTCCTGTGAACATCCTCATGCGGTCCTAATATTAACGGAAGTGTTACTACGGTTNAATAATAAAAGTTTTTCCAAGTCCCTTATCAAGGTTAAATCTAATATAATTTACGTAACCGAGAATTATACCTTCTAGTGAATGTAACCAACGGCATTGTACCCACACTCTCTTAGTTTTGCTGAGAAAAGGTCATCCATCAACAAATACCAAAGTATAGGAGAAAAGAACACCTTCTTGTGAACATCCTCATGCGGTCCTAATATTAACGGAAGTGTTACTACGGTTGCCAACTTTTGCGTTCTTGAAACCGGGACGCACAACAAGTCTGTTGTATTGCTCGCCCGAAGGTGCTCGAAAGTGCCCAATTTGTGTGTCTTTGTCTGGTTCTGGGGCTGTTGACAGCTACTTTGAGCGATTAGTATTTGCTTCTTACTAGCCCGAAGTCAGCCGGACTATTTTTCCGGGCGAGTTTGTGAAAACTGTCATACTGCCAGAAGATGAGGAAAAATTTTAAACANTGTTGACAGCTACTTTGAGCGATTAGTATTTGCTTCTTACTAGCCCGAAGTCAGCCGGACTATTTTTCCGGGCGAGTTTGTGAAAACTGTCAAACTGCCAGAAGATGAGGAAAAATTTTAAACACTCAAATTTTAACTAAGAAATATGTGCTGTTGATAGAGAGACAGAGAGAGAAGCAGCGACAACGTCGCCTTCATGCGGTGGTGAGTTTTCGATAGCACGAGAATCCCATATGACAGGTCGTGTTAGCTGGCACGGTCTACGGTTTTACCTTGGTGGCTAGTTGTGTTCTTAGTTTCGGGCACGAAAATGGGTGGCGAAATTAGCTCAGTGAGTAGGCCATTGGCTTTGTAACCCGAGGTCGCTGGTTCATATCCCAGTCCCGGTTGTTGAAGAAGTCTGATGAGGAGACGTGGTGATCTCCGAAAGAGCAGCTATAACTTCTACCAAAATCTAAATTGCTGACGTTTTTCCGAAAAAATTTTCATTAATAACTGCCTCAAGCTCGATCAAATTGTTGAATTAATTTGTTAAAAGGCCATAAATATGAAAACAAAAAACTAAACTTTCAAATATAAAAATTTTCATAAAACGAAGCTTCAATGATAGTATTTCTAAATAACTTAAAACATTAACCAAACTTGAAATAAAAATCACAAAAAATTATAAATTTCTATATATGCCTATATGTACAGTGTCGCACTAAATTGTTGGAACAGAGAATTTTTCCAATGTGTGCAACATTTTTGTTTAAAATTTTCTGCGAATTTTTTATGAAAATATTGTTCATACTACAACATAACATTAAAAGAAAATCTCTTCAATTCGTGCAAAACTCAGGAAAATTCAATAAACTTGCATACAAGTTGGAATTTTAGAATAACAAACTGCCAGTTTGAAGTTAGTAAAAATTCGTGTTGATCTTTGAGAATTTATTTGCAGGTCGTTCCTTCCAAAAAAAATTTATCGAACATACATTGTGTTTCACTCATTTTAGCCGGGACCCAATTACAAATTTTGCTTTTACTATACGCCGTGTAGTCTCGATTAGTAAATAGAATATGCAAAATGTAAACATTTAAAGAGTTCTTAATTTTTTACAACGAGATGTCTGAATTTTTTTCTTGCCAAAAACCGGGACATAGCTCTGAAAACCGGGACAGTCCCGCCGGAAACGTGACGGTTGGCAACCGTGAGTGTTAGCCAAGGACGAGGTCAGGTGCCAGTCCACTCGTCAATAGAAAAATCTATAGTATAATAGGCAGTAATGCATATCAAAAATATACTCAATCTCTAGGAACCCATTTATTTTTCTTTGACAAACTAAGATCCGTTTTCTCGAGTACTTAGCTTTTAAAATATATCTTTACTGGTTGTGGTTAATACAAGAGAGTTGTAAGTCTCAAGTTGGCCCTAAGGTATGGTCTTCCGACGGCCCTAAAAATAAAACAAGTTACACGAATTATAGGCTTATATGATTAAGGTGCGGCAGGCGGCCGAATACCTTTCTCCGAGTACAAGGCTTGCGTTCACAGGTATATGTAACTAGAAGGAGCCTCACTTTGATGAATATACATATTTTTCGGGAGGACAGGAGTCTACCACTCTTTTTTCAACACCTGAGAAATTCACTGGGAGCAAGTCTCGCAGTTGTTATTAATAAAAATCATATTTTACCTCCTTAGGGGTGCTTTACCATTAGAAGGCCACTCCAAAAAGATTGTGTCACGACGCACTCTTGGGGTGGCTACTAAGTTTTTTTTGTACAAGACGAGGTAGCTTTGTACTCAATGCTTCAATGTCTTTCAATCGGCCAACTCTATGCTGGCAACACTTTAAATTGACAAACCCGCATCTACCTATTTCCTGTCAAACAAATAGGTAATTAATTTGTAAGCAAACATTTCCTAATTCCTACTAATTATCACTTATGAAATGACAAGCAAACAGTCATAAAATAAAAGACATAAGCTCAGCAGTGCTTATGGTATTTAAAGCTTATATATAACTCAAAAAAAAAACNACCATTGGCTTTGTAACCCAAGGTCGCTGGTTAATATCCCAGTCCCGGTTGTTGAATAAGTCTGATGAGAAGACGTGGTGATCTCCGAAATTGCAGCTATAACTTCTACCAAAATCTAAATTACTGATGTTTTACGCAAAAATTTTCATTAACAACTGCCTCAAGTTCGATCAAATTGTTTAATTAAATTGTTATAAGGCCATAAATAAGAAAACAAAAAACTAAACTTTCAGATACAAAAATTTTCATAAAACGAAGCTTCAATGATAGTATTTCTAAATGACTTAAAACATTTACCAAACTTGAAATAAAAATCACGAAAAAATATAAATTTCTATATATATATGCCTATATGAATAGTGTCGCACTAAATTGTTGGAACAGAAAATTTTTCCAATGTGTGGAACATTTTTATTTAAAATTTTCCGCGAATTTTTTATAAAAATATTGTTCATACTACAACATAACATTAAAAGAAAATCTCTTAAATTCGTGCAAAACTCAGAAAAATTCAATAAACTTGCATACAAGTTGGCATTTTGGAATAACAAAGTGCCAGTAAAAATTCGTGTTGATCTTTGAGAATTTATTTGCAGGTCGTTTCTTCCAAAAAATAAAAATATCGAACATACATTGTGTTTCACTCATTTTAACCGGGACCCAATTACAAATTTTGGTTTTACTATACGCCGTGTAGTGTCGATTAGTAAATAGAATATGCAAAATGTAAACATTTAAAGAGTTCTTAATTTTTTACAACGAGATGTCTGAATTTTTTTTCTTCCCAAAAACCGGGACAATTTGCGTCCCGGCGGGTATTGTACCGGGACCAGGACATAGCTCTGAAAACCGGGACAGTCCCGCCGGAAACGGGACGGTTGGCAACCGTGAGTGTTACCCAAGGACGAAGTCAGGTGCCAGTCCACTCGACAGCAGAAAAATCTATAGTATAATAGGCCGTAATGCATATCAGAAATTTACTCGATCTCTAGGAAGTCGAATAGAGTAACTTCTTATGTTATTGCGATCTTAAAAACCAAGTACTGTAGGGCGGAACCCATTGATTTTTCTTTGACAAACTAAGATCCGTTTTCTCGAGTACTTAGCTTTTAAAATATATCTTTACTGGTTATAGCTAATACAAGTGAGTTGTAAGTCTCAGTTTTGGCCCTAAGGTATGGTCTTCCGACGGCCCTAAAAATAAAAGATGTTACACGAATTATAGGTTTATATGATTTAGGTGCGACAGGCGGCCGAATACCTTTCTCCGAGTACAAGGCTTGCGTTCACAGGTATATGTAACTAGAAGGAGCCTCACTTTGATGAATATACATATGTTTCGGGAGGACAGGAGTCAACCACTCCTTTTTCAACGCATGAGAAATTCACTGGGAGCAAGTTGTTCAGAGTCTCGCAGTTGTTATTAGTAAAAATCATATTTTACCCCCTTAGGGGTGCTTTACCATTAGAAGGCCCCTCCAAAAAAATTGTGTCACGACGCACTCTTGAGGTGGCTACTAAGTTTTTTTTGTAGAAGACGAGGTAGCTTTGTACTCAATGCTTCAATGTCTTTCAATCGGCCAACTTTATGCTGGCAACACTTTAAATTGACAAACCCGCATCTACCTATTTCCTGCCAAACAAATAGGCAATTAATTTATAGCAAAAAATTTCCTAATTCCTACAATTATAACTTATGAAATGACAAGCAAACAGTCATAAAATAAAAGATATAAGCTCATCAGTGCTTAAGATATCTAAAGCTTATATACAACTCAAAAAAACAAAACTCTGGCAACCTGACATCATCTTCTAAATTTCTTAAAGATAAAATAATAAGCTTCGTATGTCTGCAATTGTTAATATTTTGCAATCGACATGCCGCTGAAGAAGAAAGAGATATTATTTTTAATCTTCAACAAACTTGGCTATGAAATCGTAAGATTCTCTAAGCCATTATTGCTCTTTTCTTGTTTCCTTTTTGGTAAAGTGGCCGATAGCGCCTTCAACAAGTGTTCTTATCAGTAGAGCAATAAAATTAATACCTACTCTTGTGATAACTTAAGAAAGTGTACCTTCTGTGAGATTATTTGACGCAACTTTTATGCGTGGCTTATGTACATACATATGTATGTACACTGTACCTGCTAATAACTATATTTGAATAATATATGTACATAAATATGTTACTTTTCTCTCAACTTTAGCAACGTCTGAAGACACCTTCTTGATTACCAGTAAATCATTTGTGATTTTAACACGCAACACCTTCACAGCATCACTTTATTTGCGCACAAGTTTTACTACCTTTTCCTACTTTCAGTTTACTTAGCTATAGAAGTTATAAACTTTGTTTATAGCCTTAGTTAACAGTTGAGTTATGATCACATTTACTTTTCTTCTTTACTGTAAATGCACCACTGCACAGCCGCTAAGTGGAGCCAACATCTGTACTCTTTACTTGACACACGGCTAACTATTTTATTACATCTTGGCTTGTTTTATAAATAAGCCTCTCGAGTAATAAATATGTATGAACTCGTATAATTCTACATTTGTTTAATTTATTTTTTCAACACTTATTATATTGCGGTTTTTATTAATTTCTTTTTATTATTCTTGCCGCTAAATTAATCAAACAAAGAAAAGCAGCGACAATAGCCTCCGCCAAAGAAGACAAGATCATCCGTTTTTTTCGCCTCCCAGCCCACCATAGGTAATCGTAGACTACTCGAATAGTATTTTTAACAAATCTACTATAAATACAATTAAAACTAAGTTAGTGTGTGCAGCAACCCAGCAGAGGAAAAGTCGTAGAGTGCTGCAAATAAGTAAACGTCAATCGGAGTCTATGTATTACAGACATAAAAAGTTGGTTGAGAATTCCAAAAGCACGCAGCGGCATTGGATCGCACCATTTCACTGACAACGCACGCTGTACTCTCAAACCATTGAGTTGTTGCTCTTTAGTATTCTCAAAATTGTGTTCCCTGGGTTATTGTGTCACAACTAAATATTTAAGTGCAGTCTCCCTCCGCTCCCTAATTGCCTCTTTCGGGCGCCTGATTTACTCAACCCACAACAGCCAGCCAGCCAGCATTGTGGCGCGTGGCATCAAGCTAAAACGAGCGAAATTTTGCTGTCGTATTTCATCCGCTCTCCTGCGCTTTTTCTTATCTTTGAGATTATTTGTTGGCGGCAACTTTGTTTTACAAATTGAAAATTTTATCATAAATACATTTGCTGGCTATGTAAACGTTGCAAAGCCTTTCATTTACGCTTATAATTAAAAATTCATAATTTTAGTGCGGCTCTACTTGTATCTACAATCCAACGTATGTACATATGTATGTATAGTTGCATGTAGCAGCCTCTCCAAGCTTGGTTGCCTCTTAAGCGCTTCTCGTATAATTTTCCGGTTGCCCCTCATCATTTTACTTAAGTTCACTTGTTTACCTTTTTCGTGTCATTTCGCTTATCTTTACGCTTTAATTGTGGACACTTTTCGAAATTTATTGTCTTGCGCNCCTTTTTCGTGTCATTTCGCTTATCTTTACGCTTTAATTGTGGACACTTTTCGAAATTTATTGTCTTGCGCACATTTACGAGTGCCCCTTTGTTGCTTTTGTTTTTGTTGGTATTTTACTTCATTTTTTCTGGGTTCGTTGTTTTTGTTAGTATTTCCTTTCAGTTGATTACTTTTCTTGTTTAATTAATAAATAAAATGCAAATATTTATGCAAATTAATTGAGTGAGTTAAGCAAATGTTAGTGTTGCAGTCAATGTGCAAGAAAAGAAGAAAAGTGGTTAAAGTAGTGAGTGAACAAGTGAGGGATGATAGTTTGAGTGAGTCAGGAAAGGAAAATTTTTGTGGATTTAATATGTAGTAAGAACCATTATAAGTGCTTCAAGGAATTATTTATTAACTTTAAATGTTAGTAAATACTAGTTGATAAGAGGACGACTATGATTCATAAAGTAAAAAGGCCCTGCATAGTTAGAGTAAGAAAAGCTCGTCCATCGGCCAATCAGCTACTTTTACTTTCATTAACCAGAGACCAGTCTAGGCATTTTAACATTTAACCTGGTTTAAGAGGAGAATGTTTTTTTTTTGTTTTTGTTTTATTTAAGCAAACGCCCTGCGTGAAAGCTTCTTCTAACAAGTGCCTACAGGTTATGTGCCAGAGACATGGTGAGTTTCGGACACGTTAACAGAGGCACACCACAAGTCATTCCTATATATCATAGCAATAAAAAAATTGCTATTGATTGGTTCCATCGAACGAAAAATGATACTAGAAAACAATATCTAACGCTGGGTAATATCATGTACACGGACCTCCCAGGAAAAGCTAGGAAACAACCGAAATTCGAGTCCCAAAGACCCGAAAAACGGTTCCAGCAGAACCAACATTCGACTTCAAAAGACCCCAAAAACGGTTCTAGAAGAACTGAAACTCGATTCGAAAAACCGAAAAAATATATCCAAAACCACTTCAAAATAATCGAAAACTGTTCCTGCAGAACCGAAAATCGGCCCTGAAGCGCACATTGCACTAATGTCAATATATTTATTTTTTTTTGCGTAAATAAACTCTAAATATGAAGAGATAACAGCCCGAAATTCGGTTTAGATATGTATTACAGAGCTCTGTGCGGTTCGAGGCACTATTGTCATATAGTCGCCATATACCCGATCTGGGCAACTTATATCAACTTTGTTGTTTTTGTTGCTTTCGACTTGAAATTCTGTTTGACCTTCAATTGTTTTTTTCTTTGAATTTAATGACTCGATAGTTTTCTTCCTCTTTTGTATGGGGATTAGCTTAGCTATTTTTAGTACTTTTTAGGGGGTTAGCTCATAGCAAACCTGCATAGACCATGGAATAACGGCTATTTTGAATCGTGTTTTATTCAGTGCTGGCTCATTGGAATATTCACTCAAATTATGCTTCCGATGGCCATATCAGCGCGGGGCGTATTAGGTTCTAGGACCCAATATATATTCTGCTAAGTCATGCGCCATTTAGTACTCGAGCAATCAGCAAACTTTAGTACAAGTATATGTATCTTCTATGCCCAATAAAATCAATTATGTAGACAATTTGTTGATAGTAATTTTAAGGCATTTGTTCTGCAGTGCTGCAAATTTCTTACTCATTAGCTAGATAAAGTATATGCAATTAAAGTCTTAATTAAAAATAGTATTTGCTTCAACACTAAACACTAAATAGTTCCACTTCTTCTCTCTTTACAGATCTGCAGATATTTCCTTACTTATCCAACCCAAATGCCGCAACGTAACTAAATCATATACAACGACAAAATGGAATTGAAAATGGTAAGTACAAGTAACATGTTAATTTCAAGAAAATGCTATTAACAAAACAATTAACAAGCCAACTTGACATCAAACTATTAGCAGGAAAAATTCAACAACAAAAAAAGCAAAAAAATTTCTTAGCCAATGGCAATACTTGAAACCTGAAGATGGTCTGAAATCACTTTTGACTTTTAGCGCTGAATGGAAATACATTTAAATACGACTTTAACGCATTTCAACTTAAATGGCCAGAACCAATTAAATTATGCGCAGTGAAAGAGCCTTGAGTGCCACACACACATATACAGGTGTGCAAATGCAGAATACCGAATACTATAGTGGGTCTTTCAGAGCTTTGCGCATACTTGAACAGCATTTACTCGCACTAGGATATGCATATTATATACATACTGCATATGATTTAAGACTTAACAAAACAAAATGGCTCATTTGCATTGCACTCGACTGCTGCAGCAGCGCTATCTTTGGAGTACTCAACTACCATTTCGACTATATACATATTTTCACACTCTCATTTCCACATGCAATTTCAAGTTTATATTTATCTTTTACGGTTGCACATAAAAAACCCAGCTCTTGACCCTGACCGCTGCACAGCTGAAGCATCATAGGAGTAATCCAATTTTTCAATCTCAGACAGACAAACAGACGACGGCACTCATCATGAACTCGACCACATCATCATCATTGGCGGCGGTGGCAGT
>NW_016170985.1:0-1157 GCF_001687245.7 Rhagoletis zephyria
TTGGAACTATGCTGAAAATTTCAAGTCTCTGACTTGTCGGGAAGTTAGTATAAAATCGATTGGAAATTTCGACGATTTCCGCGGGATGACCAAGTTAAATAAAAGCTTGTAAAAATATTTAAAATAAAAATAAGTGAAATCGGTCCAATTTTATATAACCTGCTAGCAGCTATTTCTAACATATTTTGGATCGCTTAGTCAAAAATGAAAACATATATATTTGAGTATTAAGAATGCTCCGTACATTGTATGGATTCATTCATACACAGTATCAACAACAACATCGCTGGAGCGCTTGAGCATTGCTATGTTCCATTTATTCGTTTTCGTCCCTGTTTTTGTTTCATATCGAGCAAAGCATTGCTAGGTTCGTGCGAATGTGATACAGCGTAAGATCTGCAAAACAAAAATGTTGTTTTTGCCTCTGTACCAGTGTGGCCACTTTGTGAGTAATTCCTCAAAACGTGAGGAATTTCGGGTGCGCTTGAGTATTTTTTGAGGATTTTTATTTTGAGGAATTTTCTCTCGATATATTTGCAGATAACAAATGCAACCATGTTTTACACAACAGCGTTGTTAAATCGCTCCACAAATTTTTGAAAAAAAAAAGTTTCCAAAGTTTAACAAGAAGCGATATACACCACACATGCGGCTTGTCTAACTTTCTTCAAAGGTACTTTTCGCATTTCGCCATACACCATGCAAACATGACTCGCTCAAGCAAAGAATTTTAGTTTTCTTCCGGTTCACAATGTAAAAGAGTTTGTTTTTCTTAAATTTTTCTCTCTTGCGTCAACATGGCGGTCACATTTCTCTCAAACGGCTTGCCAAACCTTCAAACACAACATAAATAGCTTTAAGCAAAGGTATATTTCGCTTGGTTTGTGAAGCCGCTTGTGTGGTGTTTTTCGCTCTTAAGCACATCTGCATTTGCTGCTAAACATTCAAAAGGTTATCGATAATTTTTTTTATTCCATCGTTGTATTTTCACTTATTTTGTACTTGCAAAATCTCGATATCGAATGGAGAGAACACGCATTGTTTGATCATAAGAATATTCATATTGATTCTTCATTAGATCCGGAAAATTATAGGAAAAAAGTTTTTGAATTAAAACATTCTCCAGGTTCATATAAGTTTCCAAATTAACAAAAAAA
>NW_016170985.1:14583-15035 GCF_001687245.7 Rhagoletis zephyria
CCCTTCTTCGAAGTTAATGGCCAGGAAATCGTATATTTTTTCGACTCTCCGCATCTCCTCAAAAGTACTAGAAACTGTTTAGAAAACAAGAAAAATAAAGTAACTTTTCAAGGCCGCCCTGTAGATTGGATGGATATTGTGCATCTCTATGAACAAGGGTCTCAATATGATATTTCCTGTACCCATAAACTTACCTCGGCACATATTAGACCTAAAACCTTTGATAAAATGAGCGTGCATTTAGCATCGCAGGTCTTTAGTAACTCTGTGGCAAGCGCAATGTTTGCTATCTATAGCTCGGGGTTTTTAAATAGTTCAAGATCCCCTTCTTTTTTTAACACTGCCGAATTTGTCCTTTTCTTTGACAAATTATTTAATATTTTTAAAAGTATATACTTTGGGCATGTAGGAAATTTCAAACAACCCTTTCAAGCTACTGTAGACCAACTTAC